>NC_065446.1:141246254-141546254 GCF_917563875.1 Diabrotica virgifera virgifera | reverse complement strand
TTCGTAAAGGGATGACTCGGGTTCACTCTGTCCTCCGGCAGGTCTCCCATTAACTGTTGTGCTACTTGTCCTTTATACCTCCTACACTTTATACATTTAGTTAATTGATTTTTCACGGTTCTTCTTCCGTTTATTATCCAATATTTCCTCTTTATGTACTGTAATGTCTGTTGTAGTCCGCTATGTAGATTTCTTGTATGACTCTCCGATATAATTAATTTTGTTAGTGCACTGTCCTTAGGTAAAATTATAGGATGTTTTTTCGCGTACTGTAGCTTCGTGTGCCTCAG
The DNA here is from genome assembly GCF_917563875.1 of Diabrotica virgifera virgifera. Classification (NCBI taxonomy): domain Eukaryota; kingdom Metazoa; phylum Arthropoda; class Insecta; order Coleoptera; family Chrysomelidae; genus Diabrotica; species Diabrotica virgifera. The sequence goes on along the minus strand of NC_065446.1, from coordinate 141,545,964 downwards.
CCTTCCGGTGACTCTTAGAATCCCTTGTTTATCCAGGAATGGTACCAATGATGCTAATTTGTTCTTCCTGTCTAGTTGCTGTTTTTTCTCCAGCTTATTGATTTCTTGCTTGAAGTTGTTGAGCTGTGTGAGCTTTATCACTTTTAACAATGTTTCCTCTAATTCTCGGACTGTAAGTTGTCCTTGATTTGTGTCCTTCTTTCTGCAGTTGTTTGCAAATCTCATGCAATATGATACTACTCTTCTCATTCTTTCTAAATTCGAGAATCTCTCGCATATGTCCTCCTTTATCGTTACCATGTGCGCCGTTACTTTCGTTTTGACTTCCTCCTCATTTGTTTCAGGTATATCCTCTGCCGTTAGCCTAAGTGCTTGTTTACTCGTCAGCCACGTTGGTCCCTTCCACCATAACTCTGCTTCTAATAACTCTGATGCGGTACTTCCACGTGAGAGGATGTCCGCTGGGTTTTCTTTCGTATTCACTTTATGCCAATTTTCTGGTCCTATAACTCCTTTTATCTCCTCTACTCTGTTGGCGACGAACATTTTCCATCTTTTTGATGATCCCTTTATCCAAGCCAGGGTTATTGTTGAGTCCGACCATGCATATATTGCCATGTTCTCCCTGTTCAATGCTTGTAGGGTTTTCTTCATTAAATTTGCTAATAGTACCGCGGCACACAATTCCGATCTTAGTAATGTCGTTTTCCCTTTCAATGGTGCGACTTTAGATTTTGCTATCACTAGATTCGTTTTAATTTCCGGGTCTAACACCCTTGAATAAATTACCGCTCCATATCCTTTCAGAGACGCATCTGCGAATCCATGTAGTTCTACTCTGCTTGTTTTATTTAAATTGTTCCACCTGGGTAATGTTATTTTCTCAAGATTTATTAATTGTGCCTGATATGCTTTCCACCTGCTTTGTTGCGTGCTAGTTAATTCTTTATCCCAACTGGTCTTTTGCTCCCAAAGTTCTTGTATGAACATTTTCGCCTGAATTACTACTGGTGCTATCCATCCTAATGGGTCACATAGTTTTGCTACTTCTGACAGTATGTGTCTTTTCGTTATTTTCTTTGTCGTCGTTATTTCTATCTTGAATCTGATTGTATCTTCTTTAGGTGACCAATGTATTCCTAACGTCTTTCGTATTTCTTCTTGCTTGAATGCTTTTGAGTCTACATTCCTCATTTCTTCCGGTACGTTCTCCATTATTTTTTCTTCGTTGCTCAACCATTTTCTAAGTGTAAATCCACCTTTCTTGAAAATTTGTATTAGTTCCTTTTGGGCTGCTTCTGCTTCTTTTAACGTCTCCGCTCCTCCTAGTATATCGTCTACATACATATTTTCTTTTATTATTTTCGATGCTGTAGGGAAATTCTCTCCTTCATCCTCTTGTAATTGTTGTATTGTTCTTAACGCTAAAAATGGTGCTGCGGCCGTGCCGTATGTCACCGTCTTCAATTTATATTCTTGCACTGGATGCTTTGTGTCCTTTCTCCAGAGTATTTTTTGATACATTTGGTCTTCTTCTGCCATTCTGATCTGTCTAAACATTTTCTCCAGATCCGCTGAGTATGCTACCTTATGGGATCTCCATCTCAATAGTATATCTGTCAAATCCTGTTGTAATTTTGGCCCCGTGTGCATAATATCATTCAAGCTTACTGTTGATGAGCTTTTACTTGATGCATCAAACACGGCTCTTATTTTTGTTGTAGTACTGTCCTCCTTTCTCACTGGATGATGAGGTAGGTAGTAACCGCCTCCTTGGTTTTCCGCTATTGCCATATGACCTTGGTTTTCATAATCTTCCATGAATTGTCTGTAATTCGCTTCTAACTGTTTGTCTTTTGTAAACGTCCTTTCTAGTTGCATCAATCTGGCGAATGCCTGCTGCTTAGATTCTCCTAACTTTGTGACGTCTTCCTTAAACGGAATTCTCACTTCGTATCTCCCTTTATTTCTTTTTACTGTCTGTCGATACATTTCTTCACATTCTTGCTCTTCTACTGATAAACTTGTTTCTTGATTCACTTCTTCTAATTCCCAGAATTTCTTTATTTGTATGTCCATTTCTTGTCTGGATATCATACAGCATACTTCTGCTTTTGTAGTCTCCCTTTCTCGTGCTATCCCCGAAACTATCCAACCTAGTTTGGTGTTTTGACTTAGGAGTCCATTACTTATTCTGTGCATCCCTTCTGTCAATATGTAACTATATTCTTTTACTCCTAGCAGTAAGTCTATTTTTCCTACCCTGTAGTATCTTGGGTCTGCCAGTAGTACATTCTTCTCGTTATAGTCCTGTAGGATTATGTCCTGTTCCGGTAAATCCCTTGTTATTTTCGGTAGTACCAGTGCCTCTATTTCCATGTCGAAGTCACTTTGGTAATGATTTCCGATCAAAAGTTTCATACTCCAGTTGGCTGTCTTTTCCCCTGACGAGCCTATTCCGGATATGGTCGCCTGTATTGGCTGCCTTTTTGTTCCTAGCGCCGTCGCCGCTTGTTCCGTTATAAATGCGCATTGTGACCCTTGGTCGATCAATGCTCTCATTATGAGAGACTCTCCATTCGCATCCCTTACGCGTACCACTGCTGTGGCTAGTAATGCTTCACCTTCCTTATGGCTCGCACAGTTAACTGAGTTCTGTCCTCTTTGCTGTGTGTTGTTGTTTCTTTGCCCCTTGTTCTCTTGCGTGTTTTCTCGTCTTCCGTTATTTTGTTCTCTGGCGTTGTTGGAATAATTATTTCCTCCTCTGTACCTGTCCGATTGGTACCCGTTTCTTCTACTGTTCGATTCTCTTCCATTTCTTTCTTGTGTTTGTTCTCCTTTTGTTTCATTTGTGGTTCTTCTGTTGCCTGTGTTTCCTTTTTCATAATGCAACATTTTGTGGTGGTCTCCGCCACAGTGTTTGCACCTAATCTGTGAAAAGCATTGTTTCTCCTTCTTATGTGCTAGGCAATTCGCACACCATTCTTTTTCTCGTATTATCCTGTTCCGGTCTCTTACATTGAGTTCCTGAAATTCTCTGCAGTATGGTACTCCGTGATCTCCGTTGCATATCACGCAACTCATTCTTGTTTTCTTACCCGATCCTCCATGCTTCTCTTGTCTCTTTTCTGACTCCAGCAGTTCCAGTGTTTGGAATCGTCGCTGTAAAAATGTTTGTGTTGATTTGTACGTCGGTATCTCTCTACTGTCTCCGATGTGGTTTTCGTATAGCCTCCTTGTCTCATTTCCCATTTTGTTATGCTGATTCGCGCTATCAATGAGCTCCACGCTTCCGTGTCTGTTCCTAAGCCTCCTATGGCTTCCAGGCACTCATGGAAGGTGTCATGTAGTGATTTCAGTGCTCTAGCGGAAGATTCCTTTACTTCATGTGCTAGTAACATCCTGTCTATTAGTTTAAACAGTATCATCCTCGGATTTTCATATCTTTCCTTTAACATGTTCCATGCCACTTCGTAGTTGGCCTCGGATATGTGCAAGTGTTGTATCATCCTGTGGGCTTCCCCTCTTACTTGTGTTTTTAGGTACTGCATCTTTTCTGCTTTCGACAATTGGTCGTTTTCATGTATTACCTTCGTAAACAGATCGTGGAAAGTTCTCTACGTTTCGTATCTTCCTTCATACACAGGGATTTTTACCTGCGGTAATGTCACACCATCTCTTCTCTGTGTGCTGTCTGGTCGTTGCATCCCAGGCCGTATTTTCTTTAAAGTCTCCCTGACTTTCCTCCTTAGCTGATCTATCCTCTCTACTTCGTCGCTGTCTATAACGTCTAGCTCATCATTTACTGTTGCTTCTATGATGAGTGTGTTTATTTTCTCCATGTGTTCTTTCACCTCTGCTTGTAGTTCTTCATCGTACTGCAAGTCTTGTTCATATTCTTGTAATAATTCCTCGATTTTTTGTTTTCTTATTTGTATCTCCTTTCCTTTTGTTGTCTTTCCTCTTTTCACGATTCTTCCATATTCTTCCAATAGAGTTTTTCCCTCAATATATGTCTTAAAGACCTGCTCGTAGTATTTTGTTTCGAAGTATTTGTCTTTCGTTACTCCACTCTCTAGTAATTTCTCGTGGTTATGCACAAATCTTGTCCAATAATCCTCTAACCTATCCTGACGCTCTTTAATGTATTGTTGATTCTTGCGAGATCCAGGGTCTCTTTTAAGAGACGATACCTGTTTACAAATCTCTGCTCCAATCTCTGCTTGCTTGTTCTGTACCGCTTCCATGTTTAAATTCACCTACTTTTATCCAGCAGTAAGTGTTTTTACGGTATTTTTAATATGTTATTTATATTTTCAATTTACTATGATTCACGTTTAAATGATGCGGGAATTTTACTCTTTTTGACCTTGCTGACGCTCAGTTTTTCTGTAGGTCAGTTGTACATGTAGGTTAATGTCGTCAAGCAAAATATTATGTTACACAACTATAAATAGAAACCTCTCGGCTACTATGTTTAATTAAAATTATGCAATATGAATGAAATACAAAAGCAATATGTGCCTATTAACGTATACGTTTTTTCTTTATCAAATTTTTAAATAAAAAAAATAAATAGGTAGTAAATATTTGTAGGGATAAATACCGTTTATTATTATTATATAGGCAAAAAAAATATCTATCTGTAAGTTAAATAGTTTGGGTTTAAATGGCAAATATTGTATAGAATGCACTAAAAAATATATATTGTATGTATGTATACGTCAATTAGTTTGGGTTTAAATGGAAAATATTGTATAGAATGCACTAAAAAATATATATTGTATGTATGTATACGTCAATTAGTTTGGGTTTAAATGGAAAATATTGTATATACGATACGTACAAGTTGGAAAAATATTATGTTATTCAAAAACTTACGGTTTTTTCTTTATGTTTCTGGACGTTGCGGCTCTCCTGGTTCTGGAATGGCTGTGCAAGTGATCCTGTAGTTTGTAGGTTCTGTAATGGCTTTCTGGATCTGGCTTCTGGTTCTGTAGTTCGATCTCTGGCTCTGCTATGGCTTTCTGGATCTGGTTTCTGTTCTGTATTTCGATCTCTGGCTCTGCAATGGCTTTCTGGATCTGGCTTCTGGCCTGTATTTCGATCTCTGGCTCTGCAATGGCTTTCTGGATCTGGTTCTGCTCTGTATTTCGATCTCTGGCTCTGCAATGGCTTTCTGGATCTGGCTTCTGTTCTGTATTTCGATCTCTGGCTCTGCAATGGCTTTCTGGATCTGGTTTCTGTTCTGTACTCCCGGGCCTAGCGTCGTCTATCTGCTACTGGGTTCGTTTGGTGTGGACTGCAGTTGTAGGCCTCCTTTTTTTCTCGATAAAGACCATGTATAAAGTCCGTATAAAGATAAGGATATAAACACCGAATAGCGATAAAGGTATTTATTGATAGAACCGACACTAGGGTAATTCTACCCCGGGAGTACTTTCGAACACTGACTAATTACTGATACGCGATTAGCTAAAGACTGATGTAGACTGATGAATGCTCTTTCTCTAGGCCAGATATCTTGGTTTTATAGAAGCTTAAATTGGGTCATTGGTGACACGATGCCCGCGTGATTTGTATATTTAATTAAGGTAAATAATTCTACTTTTGTCAGCACTTTCGTGTCATTTCCAAATTATATTGTTGATAATTGACCAATTTGGATCTAAACTAATAATCTACGTGTGTGAATATAAAAACAAATAAATTCGTGCAATCTACTGGGTGGTATAATTATTATGTTCAATATCGGATATGAATTCTGAATATTTGTTATTGGACACCTGCGTCATTCCTTTAATATTTAGATTTGCAGTCTGCTGTTATGTAAAAATCAGTTGTTTTTAGAACTCTTTAGCAACATATTCGTAACAAAGTATTTATGGATGTCAGTCGAAGGCTGATATGATCAATCAAAAAAGAAGGTTACTAGTGACTTTCCTGGGTGTGAATCTGTTTTTTTAAGTTTGCTCTTCCTGGTTTAAAAACAAAGCATAGATTATTAAATTACGAGGCATTCTAGTACAAAAAGTTACGCTTGCTTTAAATCAGTAAAATACACCGTTTTTTGTAAAAAAAAATTTCAAATTCAAAAAACGAAAAATTTTTAAATCGATTTTTCTAAATAGAAGCGTTCTGGAGGTCTTTAAAAGAAAACTAATTACAAGATGCCATCTTAAAAGAACTCTAGCTCCCTTACTGATGTGATATTCTCCTCCCAACCTCCTTGGTACTGCATTGGCTGCACTCTGAATATTTGTAATAGTATAAAGACTACTTTATTATGTCAGTGTTTGACATTAGTCAGTGTCACTGCCAAGTGTATTCTCTTGTTAATATTGTTTAATTAGGTACAATTTTATGTTGATTAAAACCTTACATCACAGGTTTTACTTAATCATTCCAATTTAATCAACATAATGGAGAAGTATCTAAGACCTGAGAGGTTCGACGGGGATCCATCTCTGAAATCAACAGCAAAGGAATGGGACCATTGGAAAAGAACTTTTATGAACTTTTTGGCTGCCCAGGTTGTTACACCCGCTGTTTATGCTGATGGTTCTGCTGGACCACTCCTTGATATTAACAATATTAAGCTACAACTGTTAATAAATCATATTTCGCCACGAGTATATACCTTGATAAGCGATTGTAAAACTTACAACGAATCCATTCAAACGCTTGATAAAATATACATCAAACCAAATAATATTATTCATGCTCGTCACATGCTAACCACTAGACGACAACAGACAGATGAGACTATCGATTCTTACATGCAATCTTTAAAGCAGTTAGCTAAGTAGTGCAATTTTACTGCTGTAGATGCTGACACTAATAAAAATGATACGATCCGTAGAGCTTTTATCGCTGGAATGACGTCCTCAAAGATACGATCAAGATTATTAGAGAGTCTGACATTAACTTTGGAAGAAACTTATAATATAGCTATTTCAATGGAAATGGCAGAACTCAACTCTCAGGTTTATGCAAGTCAAAATCCAACACTCAGTGCTCTACCTGGTAACTATCAATTTGAGTCACAGAGGTCTCCAACGAATTCTGAACTTATCACTGTGACAGCTGCTACCAACTCTACTGCTAACTTTTCTAGGTCAGGACACAAATGTTTTTTCTGCGGTGGGCCAATACATCCAAGGAAGAACTGTCCTGCTCGGGAATCCATCTGTAAATCCTGTAATAAAAAGGGGCACTTTGCAAAGGTTTGCCGCTCCAAGAGCACTAGTGCATCTACCAATGTATCTGAAGGCTACGATAACTTTACAGCCTGCATTCTTGCTGCTACTCCTGCTTCATTGAAGAAAGCTATCGTGCCTGCTTTTATCTTCGTGCTGATGCCCTTATAGATACGGGTAGCTTTGTCAGTTTTGTTAATGAAGACTTCGCTAACATATGCAAACTCCCTAGAAAGCCATGTATGCAGACTGTTTCTATGGCCTCATTATCGCATTCCTCTCAAGTTAAAGTGTAACTTGTCGAAATATTCAAATTGGTGACCACTCCTATGACAACATTAACTTCAAATTGGTAACCACTCGACTCTAGAGTTTGAATTTGGAGGACCTAAAGAAGTAAAGAAGTATTCAAAGTGTGTAGTGTCGTTGAAGTCTCAGTTCCTGCAGTTCCTTTATTTTGTAACCTGACTTCAAATTGTAAACCAATCGCAGTAAAATCACGCAGGTACAGTGCTGAAGATCAGATTTTTATTAAAAATGAGGTGAAGAAGCTTTTAAATGATGGCATTATTGAAGAAAGTCAATCTCCTTGGAGAGCGCAAGTCCTTATCACCAAAAACGAAACTCACAAGAAGCGCCTTGTCATTGATTATTCTCAGACAGTTAATCGATTCACACAACTTGATGCCTATCCACTACCAAATATCGAGGAAATGGTTTCCAAAGTGTCAGAATTCACTGTTTTTAGTGCACTAGATTTTCAAAGTGCATACCATCAGGTCCCAATCCTTCCACATGAAAAGCTGTACACAGCTTTTGAAGCCGCTGGTAAACTGTACCAATTTCGACGTATTTCGTTTGGTGTTGCCAATGGTGTAGCCAGTTTCCAAAGAACAATCGACTGGCTCATACGCACAGAAAATCTTGAAGGGACATATGCCTACATTTATGACATAACTGTTTGTGGCAAGACGAAAGTACAACATGACAAAAATCTTGAGAACTTTCTGAAAGCCACAGACAAATACGGCTTCACTCGTATAAACAAAACGAAGAGCAAATTTAATTAAACAGTAATAAACTTACTTGGTTATACCCCAAACCATATCCTAAAGCCAGATGGTAGCAGACTACAACCCGTATTAAAAATGCCTCCACCAAATGACACTGTATCTCTCAGAAGGGTATTGGGTATGTTTGCTCATTATTCAAAATGGATTCCCAACTTTTCCGAAAAGGTCCACACATTAGCTCATGTCAACAATTTTCCTTTAAACGAAAATGCTTTATCATATTTTGAAAATCTAAAATCTATAGTTGCAAAGTCGTCTGTTCATGCAATCGATCAAAACATGCCATTTGTTGTTGAAACTGATGCTTCAGAACACTCAATTGAAATGCTACCTTGAGTCAGGATTCCAGACCCGTTGCTTTCTTTTCAAGATCACTTAACTCTAGTGAGCTGAACCATTCTGCTGTAGAAAAAGAAGCGTACGATATCGTTGAATCTCTAAAGAAGTGGCGTCATTTTCTTATAGGAAAGCCTTTCACAGTCATCACTGATCAAAGGTCTGTAACATTTATGTTCAACACGAAGCATTCCAGCAAGATTAAAAATGAAAAAATACAAAGATGGCGACTTGAATTGGCACCTTATAAATATGATATTGTGTATCGACCAGGGAAATACAACCAAGCAGCGGATGCTTTATCGCGCATCTGCTCTTCCACTACTACCACGACAGCAGGTGCATCAAAACTCAAGTGACTTCACACAGCACTTTGTCATCCAGGAGTAACACGTATGTTTCACTGGATAAAATCAAAGAATTTACCTTTCTCTCTCGATGAAGTCAAGACTATGGCTCGTGACTGTCAAGTATGTGCTAAAATCAAACCCAGGTATATTAAGAATGAAGGGCTTTTCCGAAGCTTATAAAAGCCACATCTCCCTTCGAACGCCTTAGTATCGACTTTAAAGGACCATTGCCTTCGAATACCAATAATCGTTATATTCTTACGGTAATAGATGAGTATTCCAGATTCCCATTTGCTTTTCCATGTAGCGACATTAGTGCCAAAACTGTAATCAAGAATTTAAATAACTTATTCATGATGTTTGGAATGCCTGTATACATCCATTCCGATAGAGGGACTCAATTCCTATCAGCTGAAGTCAAAGAGTTTCTCAACTCCAGAGAAATTGCAACAAGTAGAACTACTGCTTATAATCCTCAAGGAAATGGTCAAGTGGAAAAGTTGAATTCTACTGTATGGAAAGCTATTCAACTGGCCTGTGAATCTCATGAAGCATCCATTGAGATTTGGGGACAATATCTACCAAATGTGCTGCATTCCATTCGTTCATTGTTATGTACCGCAACTAACTGTACTCCACATGAAAGAATGTTCGTGCACACACGTAGATCTCCAAATGGGAATACAGTACCGTCATGGCTAACAGAATCAGGACTTGTCTTGATGAAAAGGTTCGATCGGAAAAACAAGTACCAACCTATCGTAGAAGAAGTAGAGGTTATAGAGGCAAATCCTGATTACTCCTTTTTTAAACTGAAAGACGGACGGGAGACCACTGTGTCTAATCGTCATCTGGCTCCAATCGGACGAGGTGAAGGAGAAACACTAGATATACCAGGTCAAGAATCAGTATTAGTAGAGGACCCACCTGAATCACATTCAAGTCTCAATGATTCCTCATCCAATGATACAACTACACAAAACATACCGCCCCAGGCAGATACGACTATATCTACCTCTCCACCGAATTCATTACCTCTTAAAGTACAACCAATGTGCTCTCAGCGAAGCTCATTACCTCCTTCAGAAGCGCCTAGAAGATCTGAAAGAGTTCGTCATTCACCACGGTATTTGGAAGACTATAGTGTGGGAGAATGATGCGATATTCTCCTCCCAACCTCCTTGGTACTGCATTGGCTGCACTTTGAATATTTGTAATAGTATAAAGACTGCTTTATTCTGTCAGTGTTTGACATTAGTCAGTGTCACTGCCAAGTTTATTCTCTTGTTAATATTGTTTAATTAGGTACAATTTTATGTTGATTAAAACCTTACATCACAGGTTTTACTTAATCATTCCAAAGTAAATATAATAAATATAATAAAAATCTCAATGAAGTGTTTTCAGACGTGATTTGGGTTAAACCTTATCTAATATTTTGAGCTCAAAAATCTACAGTTAAAATATTTCCAATTATTAATGAAACACTCTGTATAAACATTTTCATATTTATAATCCTAGTATTAACAAGATACCCAAGGATAATTATTAATGATAGATTCCTATTATTATTTTTTATTTGGTTTTCATGTTTATCATTTTTGTATATTTATATACAGATAAAAAAAATCATTTTTCTTACCTGCAGTATCAAATAAACCTAAGGTGTAGGGTTCCCCTCCTATCATAACAGTCACTGCATAGTTGTCGAAGACTGTTGGGACATATTCGGAAGGAAATTTATTTGTAGTATAACTAAAACAAAAAGTGTTTCTTTATTTATCTACCATACAAATGACATTCTGGATTTTTCCTATTAAATATTTTTGTAAACATATTTTGACATGTATTATACTCGTTTTTCTTTATTTTGTCTGCACTAGTGAAAGTCTACTTTCTAGTTTCTTTCTGATTGATTACTATGAGTTAAAACATGTCAATTATGGGGGATCACCTACATGTTGACTAATGACTGAAAAATTCAACAAGACTACCATTTTATTAAAATATTTCCACTTTTATATGCATAATGAAAATTTTGGGTGAAGTTCACCCATGAGCTCCTCCACTCAATAATTTTCAACGAAAACTTTTCGTTTATAAATTTGCAAAGTCTGTGTGTTATTGCGTCGCCGCTCCTGCAATACTTAGAGTAGATTTATTGATGGATTCTTATGTAGTTTTGTCTTCTGAATCCAAATCTGAAAACGGCATTTCGATACCTCTAACCGTCTTCGAGATAATCGACCTCAAAGTCTAAAATGTGACGTCACAATCCTTTTATTTTCCGCCGACATACTAAACGTCAGCTGAAATCGTTTATAGTAAGTAGGCTAGTTTTTTTAATCTGAATTTGTTAAGCAAAGCATAGGTTATTTACATTTTAGTTTGACATTTCGTGAATGTCAAACTAAATTTTAAATTAAGTATTAATAAAATATCAATGACATTTGATAGTGAATTTAATTATTATATAAAATAAATAAGATGTTCAAAAATACAATTTGAGTATACATATTTTGAAAGCAATAATTTTACTAATAACTTTACAAAGGTTTATACGAGTATACGGCCTCCCCTTTAATGGGACTACCTAATGATAAATGGGCTGTTCCATTTGTTATGAAATTAAAACTGTTATTATAGTCGGTTCGCTAAACTCAGACACAACTGGGTAGTGATTTTAGTAAGTAATTTTTTGTTTTTTGCCAATTTTGGCGAAGCTGGCAAAATTACTAATTATTTAGTAATTATTACCTGTTTAGTAATTATTTTTTTGTCGAATTGGCAATATAATAGTTCTTTTCTTCTGGCTCGATCGAGAGCCTGCTTAAAATCAATGAAAAGAACCATCGTGGGTTTATTGTATTCATGGCTTTCGGCTTGTATTTCTCTCAGCGTGAAAATTTGATTTACGGTGCTTCTATCTTTCCTGAACCCACACTGATATTCTCCTATGCTATTTTCAGTCGTTGCTGTTAATCTATTTTTAATATGTATGGCTAGTATTTTATATGCTATGTTAAGCAGCGCTATGCCTCGATAGTTCTGACATTCTGCCTTACTTCCCTTTTTGTGTATAGGGCATAATATTGCGTCTGTCAATTCAGCAGGTATCACTTCTTCTTTCCATACCTTTTCAAGTAGTTTTAGTATGGTATAACTAGACCCAAACCCAGACATCCAAAGTGAAAGTTATACTCCAACACCAAATTGTTTTATATGGTCCACATAATGTTCAGAAAAAAGTCACACCATTTTGAGCGTCGGGTTTGGGTGGGAGAGGGGGAAGAAATCGGTAAATTCGTAGTTTTTCTACGTTTTTGTCAATATTTCTAAAACTATGTGGTTTATCATGAACAAACTTCTATACAAAAATGTTCTACATGTTTCTACTGAAACTGAAACTAGATGTTTCAGTTTTCCTTCCTGGTATTATCCTCTTATATTCCACGTCGCTATTTTAACTAGTTCTTCTTTATTGCCTTTAAGTCGTTTATTGTTTTTCGATTCTCGTTTGCGTTTTCTTTGCCGGTTCATCTTTGTTGGGTCTCCTAGTACTGCATTGAATTCTAGTTTTTTGAAATGTCTTCCTTTATTCTTTCCAGCTGCTCCTTTTCTTTATTCCATTTCCATAATTCATTGTTTATTGTCAATCTTTGGTATCCTGATTTTGTGCTATTTCCTTTGATTTTCTGCTCCTTAGCAATTCTTCTTATTTTGGCCTGTATTTCTCTTTCGTCCTTCGTCAGATTGCCATTTATGTATATTCTTTCTCTCAGTTGTTTGAGCTTCATCTTATGAAATGCATGAATGCAATGAAAAATGGATGGAAATGCACAATTGCACTTTAAAGTGCATAAAATGCATCCAAAAGTGCATCAACATGTCAAAATCAGTGTACTAAGGACCAAATTTTGTTATTCGGTGTTTTTTTGGGCCACTGAACACGGGTACGCCTCAAAACCGACCCACGGATCATCTGGTACCCAAGGTCACTGCAAGGGCGTCGTCTTCTGAAATTTCGAGGATTTTTGGCACTAAATTGATGTGAACGGATTACTCATGGGTTTTTGAGGTCGCTAGACACGAATATGCGATAAGAATTGATCTCCGGAGTACCTGGTGCTCAGGGTCGCTACTAAGGCACGTCGTCTTCTGGGGTTTCGAGAGTTTTCAGCATTTAATTGATGCAAATGGATTACTGAAGGGTTTTTGAGGTTTCTACATACAAACATGTCATTAGAACCGACCCCCTCTGCACCTGGAGCCCAAGGTCACTGCAAGAGACGTCCTATTCTGGAGTTTTGAGGAATTTCGGCATTAAATTAGTAAAAATGAATTACTCGGAGGTTTTTGAGGTCGATAAACACGAATATGCCATCAGAACAGACAAGGTCACTGCAAGAGACATCATCTTTTGGAGCCTCTAGGGCATTCGACAAATTGATGCAAACGGATTGCTTACGGGTTTTTGGGGTCGCTAAACACAAATATGCTATCAGAATTGAATTCCGGGGTACCTGGTGCCCAGGATCGCTACTAAGGCACGTCATCTTCTGTATTTTTGAGTGTCTTCGGCATTAAATTGATGCAAAAGGATTATTCAAGGGGTTTGAAGTCGCTAAACCTGAATACGCAATCAGAATCGACCTCCAGAGCACCTAGTGTCTAAGATCATAGCAAGGGACGTCATTTTCTGGAGTTTCAAAGGTATTCGGCATTTAATTGATACAAATGAATTACTGAAAGGTTTTTGAGGTCGCTAAAAACGAATATGCTATCAGAACCGACCCCTGGTGCCAAGGATCACAACAAGGGGAGTCATCTTCTGGAGTTTCGAGTGCCTTTGGTACGCAAATGAATTACTCATACGTTTTTGGGGTTGCTGAATATGAATACGCCATCAGAACAGACACCGGTGTACCTGGTGCCTAAGGCACGTCATCTTCTGGAGTTTCTAGAGTTTTCGGTACTAAATTGATGCAAAAAGGTACTCTTATGTTTTTGGAGTGAATACGAATATGACTTAGATGAAATACTTTGGAGTATCTAGTGACCACGAAGGATCACACTATCAAAATAAAATATAATAAATCGATTTTGAAATAAATGAAGGAAAAACGCTGTCAGATATACATTTAGTTTATATTTATAAAGAATTAAAAAAATTGTATAGCACAACATAGTTATTTTAATAAACAGTCCAAGTAAAATAGCAAAAATGCTACCAATTTGAACGTTTTCTTTGAACAGCAACTCAAAAAACTTCTGAGTACTCGGTGTGTACTAATTTAGTGTCGGAATGTCTCAAAATTCTAAAACATGATGTGCGTAGCAGCCACTCTGGCCACTAGGAACGCGGGGGGTCGGTTCTGATTTGATATTCGTGTTCAGCAAACCCAAAAACCTATGAGCAATTTGTTTGCATCAATTTAGCACCGAAATTTCTCGAAATTCTATAAGATGATATACTTTAGCCACCAGGTGCTCTGGGGTCCGTTCTGATGGTATATTCGTACTCGAAATGTGTTTTCGATCGAAAACTCTCGAAAATCCAGACGGTAACATGCCTTAGACTTATAGGTACTCCGATGTCTCTTCTGATGGCGTACTTGTGTTCAGCAATCCCAAGAACCCGTTAGTAACCCGTTTGCATCAACTTAGTACCGAAAACTCTCGAAACTCCAGAAGATGACCTGCCCTAGGCGCCAGGTGCCCTGGTCTGTTCTGGTGGCGCATTCGTGTTCAACAACCCCAAGAACCCATGAGTAATCCGTTTGCATCAATTTAATGCCGAAACCCTCCGAAACTCCAGAAGATGAGCTGTCTTAGGCACCAGGTGCTCCGTGGGTCAGATCTGATGGCGTATTCGCGTTCAGCCATTCCAAAAACCCTCCAGTAATCCATTTGCATCAATTTAATGCCGAAATCCCTCGAAACTCCAGAAGATGACGTCCCTTGCAGTGGCCATGGTCACCAGGTGCTCCGTGGGTCTGTTCTAATGGCATATTCGTGTTTGGCGACCTCAAAAACCCCCCGAGTAATCCATTTGCATCCATTTTATGCCGAAAACCTTCGAAAATCCAGAAGATGACGTGCCTTAGTAGCGATACTGGACAACGGGTGCTCCTAAATTAAATTCTGATGACATATTCGTGATTAGCGACCCCAAAAACCCAAGTAATCCGTTTGTATCAATTTAATACCGAAAGCCCTCCAGAAGATGACGTCCCTTGCAGTGACTTTGGGCAGCAGGTAATCCGGTGGTCTGTCCTGATGGTATATTGGTGTTTAACGACTTAAAAACCCCCGAGTAATCCATTTTTATCAGTTAAATGCCGAAATCTCTCAATCTCCAGAAGAGGACCCCTTGCAGTGACCTTTGGGCTCCAGGTGAACAGAGAGTCGGGTTTGATGGCATATTCATATTTAGCGAATTCAAAAACCCGTAAATCCGTTTGCATCAATTTGATACCGAAAGCCCTCGAAACTCCAGAAGATGACGTCCCTTACAGTGACCTTGAGCACCAGGTGATCCTAAGGTCTGTCCTGATGGCATCTTCGTATTTAACCACCTCAAAAACCCCCCGAGTAATCCAGTTACATCAATTTAGTGCCGAAATCCATCAAAACTTTAGACGATGACGTGCCTTTGTAGCGACCCTGGGCACCAGGTACCCTGAGGGCAATTCTGATGGCATATTCGTGTTTAGCGACCTCAAAAATCCGTAAGTAATCCGTTTGCATCAATTTGATATCAAAAGCCTTCGAAACTCCAGAAGATGACTTCCCTTGCAGTAACCTTGAGCACCAGGTGATCCAGATGTGTGTTCTGATGGCATATCCGTGTTTAACCACGTCAAAAAACCCCCGAATAGTCCAGTTACATCAATTTAGTGCCGAAATCCATCGAAACTCCAGACGATGACGTGTCTTTGTTGCGACCCTTGGCACCAGGTACTCCGATGGTCAATTTTGATGGCGTAATCGTATTCAGTGACCCCAAAATCCCCCAAATAATAAATTGTGTTCCTTAGTATACTGATTTTGACTTTTTTTATATTTATGCAATTTTGGATGCATTTTATGCACTTTATAGTGCAATTATGCATTTCCACCCATTTTTGAATAGTAGACTTTTTTTCTGACGTCATCCTGAACATAATGCAAAAAAATTTTAAGTCTCTAGGTGCTGTATTTAAAAATCTATTTATTCGGATGTTTTTAGTGCTAAATGGCCTGGTCTATTTACACTTTGTGTATTGTTATGTATGTACAATATCCGTTACTTGACGCTACATTACGTGAGTTACACTACATGATAATTGAATATGATTTATGCACATTTTCATACAATTTTTTTTTCTCTTATATTTGTATCAACTTTTTAAATTTTTGGATTGACCATTTGTAATAGTTGTTCAAATTATTCGGTAGTTATTTTTAAATAGTTTTTAAATGTATCTTAATCTTCATTTTTACTACCTCACTTAGAAAATTAGACGAAGCTCCAAACGCCTCACGTATCCAATTAAGAATCCAAATTTTCCTTTTTTTCTTTTTAATTTCTTTTTTCTGGATCTGAAGCTCATGTATTAACATATCAGCAGTACTTAACCACTTGAGTACCCTCCATAATAACTTTCGCCATCTTTGCAATGGTTATTTATTTTATTTGACATCCAAGTAATTTACACGATCCAAGTAGCTTCCAAGTAGCGCGCGCAGCGTCCAAGTTGACTTGGACCAAGTACACTTGGATGCAACTTGGATCGTGTCAACTCTGCTTAAGGAAGATATTTGGACCAACCCAATGCAGCGATGGTTCGTGGAGAATTAAAATGAACCATGAGCTGGATGAAATAATGCAGAGCGCAGATATTGTTAGATTTGTAAAGTCACAAAGACTAAACTGGCTCGGTCACCTAGAAAGAATGCCAGATAATCGAGCTGTTCAAGTAATCCAGAGATGGAAGCCCCAAGGAAACAGAACAAGAGGAAGGCCCCGTAAAAGATGGATAGACGACGCAAAGGGATCTTAAAACCATGAACATCAGGCAGTGGCGAAGGAAAATGTCCGACAGGGCAGAATGGAAAAACATTGTTAAGCAGGCCCAGACTCACAAAGGGTTGTAGCGCCATTAGAAGAAGAAGAGGAAGAATTACCAAAAAAAGTATATGAATTTCATACTTTTACACTAGGATAGCCCCTTTCTACAAACAGGGTTGGAAAAAACCCGGGTTTTTTTAAAGCCCAACCCGACGGGTTTTTTTTGGGTTTTTCGGGTTTTTTTGGGGATTTTCAGTTTTTTATTTAGATTTGATATATAGTTTCTGCTCTATCAAAAGTTTTACAAAAATTATGAATTTTATTGCAAAAATAACAAAATATGCTTACAAAATAAAGCAACTTGACATAAATAAATACATTTGGCATCACTGGCCATCAGTGCATCAGCACCTGCACTACGTCATTTGCCTCCACGCCAACAGCCGGATAATGGGGAATCACCGATATTTCTTCGGGGATTTATTTAGAGCACAAACCTCTTAATTTTGTCAATTTTAACTGTGCGATGCATTGATGAGTGCGTTTTGCCGTGGCGTTCTGGAGTTGTGAAATTACATAATTCTGAAATTATGGCAAATAACAGTAGATGTGGAAGAAAATTAGATTTCAGTTGGGCAGACGTTAACAAAATTGAAACGGAAGGAAAGCTTAAAGCCGAGTGTAAACATTGTAAAATTTTAATTAGCAGCAAAATTGAAAGAATAAAAGCACGCTTGCAGAAATGTGCGGTGCTAACTAAAAAAAGAGTGGCTGAACGAGCTGACGGGGACATCAATAGAATGAGTGAAATAGAAAGTTGTAGTAGTGGTGGTGGTAGCAGCAGTTTTTTTGAAGAAAGTGCATCAACGAATGTACCTATTAAAAGAAAAAGACAGGCAGGTATGGTAAAAATCATTAAATCATTCATTATACTATATTCTATATTTGGGAATTAATTACGTCAATTCAATAAATTCTCCGTAATTTAAATTTAGTAATTTAAAATTTTAAAATTTAACCAACGCTAACCAATTGTTATTTTTATTATTTCCTTCAATTTTGATATTGGATTCAATCTATAATATATGTATAGGGTGGTCTAACTATTTGGCAAAACTTCAAATATCTAAAATCAATAGAAAATGTCAAAATAACTAATAAGTATTAGGGCCGGTTGTTCGAACGCTAATCAAGAAGTTGATTATAATCAATCATTTATTGTAATCAATTTTCTTGATGGGAATCAAATCGCGACATGAAAAATACATGTAAAACACTAATCAGTTATTGATTGTAGGTAAAACAGTAATTAAAATATAGCCGCAGCTCTTAAATTATTAAAAATTGCTTATTATTATTATTGATTTGTAAGTAAAAACAAGAAATTAACATCAGAAAGAGTTTAATCATGTTTTATTTTAAATTAAAACCAAAATAATAAAATAAATCAGTCAACATAACCTCAAAATGCAACATCTGTCAGCAGTACGCTTAATCAAATATAATTGTAATTAAATATTTGATAATGATCAGTTTTGATTAGCGTTCGAACAACCGGCCCTTAGTATACTTTGTCATATATCGAATTATCGAAATCATAAAGGGGTGTCAAAGTTTGTCAATTATTGCTGTAAAGTGTTTTCGCCGATTTTTATGTAACTTCCAGTGGCGTCGCAGAAAGTGAAAACATCATATTATGTTTATGCTACTGACTATGCCCAAACTAACCCAAACTTTGACAGGACATACAGGATGTATATTTGTATATCTATATATTTTCTACCCACCCTGTGTCTGGTCTACTATAATAAGAAGAAATTTCAAGAAAAGTAACAAACATAATTAATTTTATGTAAATTGTTTTAGGTAATGAAAGCTTTGTTGTGCAGACTTCCGCAAGTGAAAAGCAGAAATTGGATATTAACATAGCCAAATTTTTTTATGGCTGTAACATAGCATTCAATATTGCTGATAAATTATTCAAGGACATGATCTGCGCATTGAGACCTGGATATGATCCACCTAGCCGCAAGAAAGTATCAGGAGAGCTGTTAGATACAGTTTATAAGGAAATAGAAGAAACCCTGAAAAGTGAACTCAGTGCTGAAGACGTTAGCTTCACAATGATGCAGGATGGATGGTCCAGTATTAAGAATCACCCTATAATTGCTACGAGTATTCATACCGGCGAACATAGTATATTGATTGATGCTGTGGAGCCTTCTGATGAAAAAAAAACTGCTTTATATTGTTCTGAAATAGCTAAAAAAATATTGAATATATTAAAGAAACTTATAATAAAGATGTTTTTGCTATATGTACCGATAATGAGGCAAAAATGGTCAATATGAAAGACATTTTGAAGGAAACTTATCCAAATTTACTAACATATGGGTGTTCCTCTCATTTAATGAATTTATTAGAAACATATGTTACATCCAAAACAGTTACCAAGCACATAATTGAGGTCCATAAATATTTTAGAAATAAACATTTACCACAAGGGTGGCTTAAAGAAAAAAAGGGTCTAATGCCTCAGCTACCCAATGAAACCCGTTGGAAATCACATGAAGCCTGTCTTGCAACATTTATAAGCAATCACATATATGTTGAAATAAGGACAGAGAAGGAGCAAGAATTTGATAAAAATATCTCCAAAATATTAGATAATGTCGCCATATATAGAGAGGCTCTGTATTTGCAAAAACAACTTGCCGTTATTGTGAAAGCTCTAGACAGATTCCAAAACGATTCTGTAAACATTTTTGATGCAGTAGAAATATGGAAAGATGCCCTCGACCATGATTTGTTACAGCCATACAGACAAGAAATAAAAAAGAGATATGACTTTGCCATAGAAGAGGAAACAGTCGAACAATGGGTTGCATCGAATCTTTCTGATGAGTTTTTGGCAGTGATGTTATCATTTAAGATTAAGGATACAGATATGTTCCCCGCAACACTTTTCAAAGAAGAACTTGTCAAAAAATTCTCAACAAAGAAATGATGGAAGCTGATATCAATAAAAAATAAAAAAACAAATAAAATACCAGATGAATTTTGTATTTATATGTTATCTTTGTTCTCATGTCCAGCTTCATCTGCATCTATTGAGCGGATTTTTTCTTCATATGGATTAATATGGACTAAGCTTCGCAACAGATTAGGTGCCGATAGAGCTGCAAACTTGGTAAAAATATATAATAATTTAAGAACCGAGTCGTCGTCCTCGACCGAGTCTAACGAATAACGAATGGGAATTGGGAATGTGACAAAAATACAGATTCTGATTTTCCTGATAACTAATATGCTTTGCTGATGCTTTGTTTAACAAGAAACTTGTTTATTTTTTTTTATTTGTCTATATACCATGTTTAAAATAAGTGTTTTATTAGTTTAGTTTCAGTTTCTCTCGTTTTGTATTCACCTACTACTTACTTCATGGTATTTATGCTAGTTTTTGTTTTTATTCAGAAATAAATATATGTATGTATATGACGTTCATTCAACTTAAAATTTACTATTTTTGAAAAAACCCCAAAAACCCAATAATAGTGGGTTTTATCAATTGAAAAAACCCGAAAAACCCACTGGGTTTTATAAGATGGGGAAATTCTATGCCAACCCTGTCTACAAAAGACTGAAATACCATTTCAACATACTGTGTCTTAATCAATCATATTGTGTTCTTGAAACTAATTGATTTTATTCCTAACTCATTCTAGAAATTAATGATTCAAATATCACTTGTAAATTTTACTATTTCATCAGTAATTCATTTTTTCGCAAAATTGACAAAAATATTGATTACTTTATTAAAAAAAAGGTGCTACTGTAAGTGAAACTGCAGACAAGCGTAAAGCTTCATATTATGTTTTCTATATTTTTAAAATGTAAATATTTCTAAAATTATTGAATAGGACTTTTATTATTTATTAAGAGGAAACAGTAGCGATCAACAGGTAGCCAAAACGCGTTCCAAGACTGCGGCTGTAATTTTGAATATTTTTTCGAAATATTTGGCACACGTATTCGTAATATAATAAAGAATGGCGGTACAGAACCCAATTTGAAAAATATATTAATATGTGGAAATTACTCTGTAATTAAATACAATATTAAAAAAACGAGCCTGTACCGCCATTAAGGAGAACAAAAAAATACACTTTCTTCAAATTACTTTTTTATCCGATGCCTAGATTTTGTGTCATTTTGGAACTACTAAAATTTTTTATTTCATTAGTAGTTCCAAAATGACACAAAATCTAGGCATCGGATAAAAAAGTTTATTTGAAGAAAGTGTATTTTTTTGTTCTTATTAATGGCGGTACAGGCTTGTTTTTTTAATATTGTATTTAATTACAGAGTAATTTCCACATATTAATATATTTTTCAAATTGGGCTCTGTACCGCCATTCTTTATTATATCACGAATACGTGTGCCAAATATCTCGAAAAAATATTCAAAATGTGAGCCGCAATCTTGGAACGCGTTTTGGCTACCTGTTGATCGCTACTGTATCACCTTAAGATTTTAAACAAACCTAATATAACCTAACATCACCTGCTAACTTATCAACAAAGAATACGTCCTTTACCTCTGACAACCTGTCAAAGTCAGACTAAATATTATATTATTAAAAAAATATAATAGTATATTGTACAACAAGAGAGAAAAAAGACATATTTCTCACAAGCGCAGAAGTTTGTTGCAAATCACGCAAATCAAGCGAGGGAGAAATATGTCGTTTTCTCACGTGTTGTACACTGTACTTTTTCTATGGATGCGTTTTTGTCAAGAGTTCAATCTTCAAAATTAAATAATTTAGGTGCTATTATGTAGATTATATGCCAAAATTGAAATAAAATACATATTATATACATATGTAGGTATTTAATATTCTTAATATTTATATACTTTTATTTATTTAAAATTATAGTTACCAGTTATATTTGAACAGTTTTGAAAGGTAATTCCCCGTAAGTTTTGATTTGACACATTTTATTTGACAAATATATTTGTGTTTGTATTGTGCATGTTACCATGGAAACCGCGATTCTACGTATAGAACCCGTGAGAAAAAATATTTCTCACTGCAATGGCCGACTTTTCTCACACCCTGAGAAATTGTTCGTTTTGAATGTATGTAAGTAGTGGGAGAAGTTGCACATTGTATAGCATCCATAGAAAAATAAATATTGTTAGATGGTAAATTTAATTATGTAAAATAAATAATGTTTATTTGAGTATTGTTTAAAAGGAATTTATTAACAATTAACATTAAAAAGGTTATAACGCTAAAAATTTACAGAAAGAGTAGACCTTGAAAATGCCAATTTTTTTATGGACTTAACCTGAAAATTGAAAAAAAGCTGACATTCTACTGTTTTCTTTGGGGAAACAGGGAAACTAGTAAAAGTGCCCAAAAATCAAAAAATACTTAGAAAAAAATCAAAAAATGTAATAATAAAAAAAAATTTAAGTGAAAAGCATACAAAAGTATATATAATTAATGTCTTAATAAAACAAAAGTAATTAAAACATAATAAATATAACTGATTTTTACAATTAAATTATGAAAAAATACGTAATATTGGTTAAAATAATCAAATTTTTTAATATTTCAAAACAATATGGCGGACAGGCGCCAAGAAGTCAAATTTGACAGTGTTGTCAGTTTTAACCTTTAAAAGATCTAAAAATTTAATGAAAATTACTTACAAAACAGATTTGCATATTTTTACGTCACACTAACCCTAAGTGACCCTAGATGGATGCAATTGAGAGTCCAAAGCCAAATTCGTGGCTTTAAGTGTAATAAAGTTGCCACCAACATAATTATTTCCTCTGCCGGCAGTTTACTCGCTTCCAAAAAGGCCCTTTCTTTGTGAATATAGGTATTGAAGCCACACCTTTATTGCACTTAAACTTACTTTCGTAACACCTACACACCACTTAGTCTCACTTCACCTTTATTTAAGGACAAAGCGTGTCTTCATAAAATCGGTCAAACCCACTGCACTTTATTACAAATTTGTATATGATGCAGCAGACAACGCCTAAACCCCAACTAGCAAGAAACTGTTTAAAAAATCGTGAATCTACCAATTTTTCAAAAACAGTTGCCAAATTTAGATGTTTGCATAAATATTCCAAATCAATAGGAGGCTTAAATGGACAAAAATCCATATTTTCATGTAAAATTATCTTTTGTCATCTACATAGTAACATGGTTTCGGGTATCTTAGATTTAGCTTCAGAAATTAGTGACAACACATAACCACGAAATACATAAAATTTGTTCTCAACCATTTAAAAGTGTGTCTGGGAATCCCACAAAATTTATTTATTACAAATAAATCATAAATCACTATAATATTAATACAGTAGAACCTCGATTATCCCTCAGGGCACCGGACCAAGGGTATGACGGATAATCAAAAAGATGGTTAACAGAACATTAAAAAAAATAAAAATTGATAATAAAACTCTCAAATTTTATTTGTATGTTTTGTTTGATGATATAAGAGAAAGGGCCTAGCCGGGTAAGATGATGAAAAGTGCCCCCAACTCGATTCGAATTCCATATAGGTCGCCGTTTAGCATATACAGTTAAATTCACTTTCTGAAATTTTTAGCCCCCTAGGTGGTCATGTGACCCACCTAGAGCCTAATTAGGGTTTTTATGTTTTTATTTTTTATCTCAGCGGCATCGAGAACTAGCGAAAAACTTTAAATTAAAAAGTTGTAAGCTTTAAAAAGTTCTGTCCGAAATTTTTTTTTTAATTTTTGGCGGGAAATTTAAATTTTAGAACGATTTTAAAATTTTAAATGAGTATAAAAAAATAACTAAAACACTCGTTTTCACGAAAAAATATATAACGTGTATTTTTGCATAATATTTCACCCTGAATTTTTTCAAATTTTTAAAATTTGTGAAACGCACCTTTAAAAATAAAAAACTGCATTTTTTCGGTTTTTTTTGCGTTTTTTGATACAATTTTATACATATTTTTCAAAAAAGGTAACACCGTCACTAGAATAGGTAAAAAACTGAAAAATAATTGGGTTTTGCTTAAAAAAAAATTTTTGTAACGTCATCCATTTTCAAGATACAGGGCGTTGAAGAAAACAAAATTTTACACATTTTTCACGATTTTGCCGAAACTACTGGCAAGATTGTAATAAAATTTGGCGAGTTTTAATGTTTATTATAATGTTGCCAGTAGTTTCGGCAAAATCGTAAAAAATGTGTAAAATTTTGTTTTCTTCAACGCCCTGTATCTTGAAAATGGATGGCGTTACAAAAAATGTTTATAAAGCAAACCCCAATTATTTTTCAGTTTTTTACCTATTCTAGTGACGGTGTTACCTTTTTTGAAAAATATGTATAAAATTGTATCAAAAAATGAAAAAAAATCCGAAAAAATGCGGGTTTTTATTTTTAAAGGGGCGTTTCACCAAATTTAAAAATTTAAAAAAATTCAGGGTGAAATATTATGCCAAAATACACGTTATATATTTTTTTCGTGAAAACGAATGTCTTAGTTATTTTTTTATACTCTTAAAATTTTAAAATCGTTCTAAAATTTAAATTTCCCGCCAAAAATTAAAAAAAAATTTTCGGACAGAACTTTTTAAAGCTTACAACTTTTTTATTTATAGTTTTTCGCTAGTTCTCGATGCCGCTGAGATAAAAAATAAAAACATAAAAACCTTAATTAGGCTCTAGGTGGGTCACATGACCACCTAGGGGGTTAAAAATTTCAGAAAGTGAGTTTCACTATACAGGGTGCGCCAAACCTCTGGTCTTCTTTGATTACGGCTAAACTATGAGATATACAAAAAAATGTTTATAACAAAACTAATGTGTATCAAAGAGGTCTATAATTTAAAATTATTTTCAATTATACAGGGTAAGTCAGAACGACGGTATGAACCAAAGTTGTATTTTTTTAAATGGAACACCCTGTATATTAAATCATTTTTGAATATATTATTTAAAAATATGAAAAATTTGTATAAGGTCTTATAGGCCTAAAGTTAATAATTTTCGAAATATTTACATTTTTATTGAGAAAAATGGTAATATTTATAGGGTTGTGGATTATGTTTCCAAGGAAATAAAAATTTAGGTGGTAGGTCAAAGTTTTTAAAATATAGTGTTATTTTTAAATAATTTAATATTTTTTACTTTTAGCCATAAAATATACAGTGTGATCACTATTTGCAAATACAAAATTTTCTCATTTTTTTAAATGGGACACCCTGTATATTAGTTTTGCGTTTGGTAGTAAATATTACAACCTTTCTTTTGGTATGAGGTTGTATGTACCTAGCATGTTTCGTTTTGTAGATATTTAAAAAAAAAACTATAGATTTTATGTTTTTGCGGATTTTTTATTTAAACATTTTTTTGCAAAAAAAATAATTATAATCTGGTTTTAGAAACATACACTAAAATATAAAATATGAAAATAAAAACGTAATTAAAGATTAAAATAAATCGTATGCTAGTACAATTCAATTGAACTTAATAACTTTAAATTATTTTACAAAAAATATTTTACCTTATTAATGAATACATAAATTAGTTACTAAATTAAATAAACAACCAAATTTTAAATCAATCGTAGTAATTCTTCTACCGCAGCAACTTTCCTGTACCAAATTAATTGTTAGTTATATTGTATTTACGAGTAAGATCAGTTAATGATCAGTAAGATGACTTTTTAATTTACCTACATCTTGAGAACGTATAAAGTATGCTTTGAAACAAATGAACGTTATGGAAGTATATTAAGAAGTAAATAGTATATATGTACCTACTCGTGTCACAAAAGCTGGTAATAATTTCTAATGGTTTCGCCCAAAACAAATGTCATATCCAAAAAATTTTCGGTTAAAAAATTAAAATTTAAAATATAAAAAATTGTTACAAAAATTTCAACTACAAAAGTATTACCAGTTTTTGTGACACCAGTAAATACTATTTATATTAATAAATAATTTGGATGATACATTTAACATTTATTTGTTTCAAAGCATACTTTATAATAATTTTTATATTCTCAAGATGTATGTAAGTAAATTTAAAAGGTAAATTAAAAGTTTAACTAAATACAATGTAACTAACAATTAATTTGGTACAGGAAAGTTGCTGTAGTAGAAAAATTACTACGGTTGATTTAAAATTTGGTTGTTTATTTAATTTAGTAACTAATTTATGCATTCATTAATATGGTAAAATATTTTTTGTAAAATAATTTAAAGTTATTAAATTCAATTGAATTGTACTAGCATACGATTTATTTTAATCTTTAATTACGTTTTTATTTTCATATTTTATATTTTAGTGTATGTTTCTAAAACCAGATTATAATTATTTTTTTTGCAAAAAAATTTTTAAATAAAAAATCCGCAAACACGTAAAATCTATAGTTTTTTTAAAATATCTACAAAACGAAGCAAGCTAGGTACATACAACCTTATACCAAAAGAAAGGTTGTAATATTTACTACAAAACGCAAAACTAATATACAGGGTGTCCCATTTAAAAAAAATGAGAAAATTTTGTATTTGCAAATAGTGATCACACTGTATATTTTATGGCTAAAAGTAAAAAATATTAAATTATTTAAAAATAACACTATATTTTAAAAACTTTGACCTATCACCTAAATTTTTATTTCCTTGGAAACATAATCCACAACCCTATAAATATTACCATTTTTCTCAATAAAAATGTAAATATTTCGAAAATTATTAACTTTAGGCCTATAAGACCTTATACAAATTTTTCATATTTTTAAATAATATATTCAAAAATGATTTAATATACAGGGTGTTCCATTTAAAAAAATACAACTTTGGTTCATACCGTCGTTCTGACTCACCCTGTATAATTGAAAATAATTTTAAATCATAGACCTCTTTGATACACATTAGTTTTGTTATAAACATTTTTTTGTATATCTCATAGTTTAGCCGTAATCAAAGAAGACCAGAGGTTTGGCGCACCCTGTATATGTTAAACGGTGACCTATATGGAATTCGAATCGAGTTGGAGGCACTTTTCATCATCTTACCCGGCTAGGCCCTTTGTGTTCGTGTTAATATTGTCGAATTTGGTTTAAAATATTCTGAAATCTTTGTTTGTTTTACTGATGCTTCACATTTTGCAAGGGCTGATTTTCTTATTCGGCGTAAGATCATGCAATCTACTTTATTGGATTCTTTTTGTCGAGAATACCACTCGATGAATGGTTGCATGTGAGATGCAGCTTCTCTAGCTTCTTTAGGCAAATCTTTGTCAGTTGCAAAAGCATCATCGACATCGCCACCGTCAGCTTTCCATTCGTCAAATTCCAAGTTTGTGTCAGCAGTTTCGTCAGCCTCTGTTTTGCCATTTCAAGAATTTCATCATCTGTGAGCAATCGATAGTCATTGGCGTCCTCATCACAAATTAATTAACCATTAGTCATCTTTAGGCAACGAAAACAAAACAGTTGATTCAGCCATAACTTCATTAATTTGTTACCACACTGTACATTTCGGCGAATTTCGTTTGACTTATCACAATGCTAAAAAAAATGAATTAATTACTCAATTTTTTGCTTATGTACTCAATACAACTTATGTTCGGACCCTGACGGTTAACAGAGGTGACGGTTAATGGAAAGACGGATAATCGAGGTTCCACTGTAAACCTAATCTAGTCTAACCTAACCTAACGAAACCTAACCAGAACTAATCTAACCCTTGTAACAAAGCAGTCATTTTGTGTTAAAAATGGGTAAGAATACTGTAACACTGTTAGGATTTCCCTTCTTGAGCTTATGAAACAGTTGTCATTCCTGTCATTTCTTGTTGTTTCGTTGCATATAATGGCGGTGGCTTTTTAAAAATAAGCCATATTTTAAATGGCAATTACAGGAAAAATAACGCTCGCCCCCAATAAAAAACTATTGTAAAATTATCAGTAAGTAAAACAGAATTCATTAGTATAAATTTCATATCCGTAATCCGTCTACTCTTAATCTAAACTAGAACCAATGGAACAACTATAGCAGATTATTTTCTCGCTTTATTTGATTTTAACATTAACTTCTGATTTAGAATCATATAGAAGCTGTTTTTAATAATCTTCTCATATAAAATCTATGAAGGAATTAACACATTCACTACCACCTTACAGTAGGAAAAATAAAAGTTTTAACTATTTAGAATGGGAAATAAGCCACAATATTATTAAAAAATGATTTTTATTATTAACGTTTCGACGCCCAAATCGGGTGCCGTTGTCAAAATACAAAATACTATTAATATAAACAAAATTGTTGTTGCTTAGTAAAAAAATTCTTCTAATAATTTATTTAATTTGACTCATTTATATCGGCAATTCAGATACATATGATACATTTTAAAGTAGAAGACTTTAAAATGATATTGCCAATATTTATGAGTTGCGTTCCTGGGACGACTTTACTGAAAGATAGTTCATTCGATTACATGAAATCAACCCCAACTCAAGAATATCCGTCACAAAAAAAAAAAAAAAAAAAATCATAGCATGTGATCTGTCTTTAAAAAGACAACCACATGCAACGGTGACATTAAAATTCTCGCGTTAGAGATCTCATAGTAAATCACGAGGGAAAACCAGGAAAAACCTCGTGATACTATCCCGACATCGTAAGTATTTGGTCTTACATTTAATTTACTCTCAAAATTAATACCAAATTCTGACTTTACTATAATTTTGTTTAATTATAAATAATATCAATAATACATGGGTATATAAGTAATACTAAAATATAAAATATGTACTAACTCGACTATTGACTTACTAATTGTGGTATTTTCTTTCTATTGACTTCCTCTTTCAGTATGGGTATCCACATCCTACTGCATTCCACCGAGGAATTTGCGACACAATTGGTTTCGTTTAGCATAATTAGAGCCGCTTCTTTGATTTTTCTCTTTTTACTATCTGTTTCTTTCAGGACTATACTTGAATCTCTCTATTGAACTCTATGTTCATTATCCCATGCGTGTTGACATATTTGAGATCTATCAAATTCTCTATTTTTAATATAAGATTGATGTTCACTTATTCTAACGTTTAATGGTCTTGATGTTTCACCTATATAAAACTGTTCGCATTCACAAGGTATTTTATAAATACAATTCTTTGTCCTTTCTTGTTCATTGTTAGGTTTAGTTTTAGATAGAATAGATCTCAATGTGTTGGTTGTTTTGAATGTTGTTGAAATGTTGAATTTATTTCCTATTGTTTTAAGTTTCTCGGATAGTCCTTTTATGTATGGTATTGATATTTTCCTCGTATTATTTCTTGTGAATGTTGTAGGATCCCGTTCTATGTTGTTCTGTTCCATTCGATCCAATCTTGACAATTCCTTATTTATAAACGATAAAGGATAATCATTTTTTAATAAAACAGATGTTAAGAATTGTTTTTCTTGGAATGTAATGGAATGGAACAGAACAACATAGAACGGGATCCTACAACATTCACAAGAAATAATACGAGGAAAATATCAATACCATACATAAAAGGACTATCCGAGAAACTTAAAACAATAGGAAATAAATTCAACATTTCAACAACATTCAAAACAACCAACACATTGAGATCTATTCTATCTAAAACTAAACCTAACAATGAACAAGAAAGGACAAAGAATTGTATTTATAAAATACCTTGTGAATGCGAACAGTTTTATATAGGTGAAACATCAAGACCATTAAACGTTAGAATAAGTGAACATCAATCTTATATTAAAAATAGAGAATTTGATAGATCTCAAATATGTCAACACGCATGGGATAATGAACATAGAGTTCAATGGAGAGATTCAAGTATACTGCCGTGCTAAGCCAAAAGGCGGTAACTAGCATTTGACAAAATGGTGGCAAAATCGATTTCAAAATTGAATGCTAAAATTTTGCCCCGTTAGGGATTTATGGACTAGCTAATAGTTTTTATGCATGGATATATGCCCCAGTTTATTAAGGGAACCATTAATTATATTTTAAAACAAAGTTTTATATAAAAAGAGGTAGATACCGCTAAAACGTTTTATCAAAACTTACTATAAAACTAAGCCTCTTAGCGGTATGTGGTTTACAGTTGTGATTGATATGAAATAAAAAGCTTTTCTGTGTATTACAGTTTATTAAATTGAAAGAATTAAAGTACTATTAAATGTTATTATTTTGTTGAGCCACAATATGAGAACAACAAATTGACAATATTTAGTTGTCGTTATATCTGTTTTCTTTCAAGAGTCAATAAATACATATTGGTTCATTAATATTAATGTCCTATTTGTGATTCAATATAGACAATTTAATAGACAACCGAACAACATACCTTGTGTCTGGTACATACACAAAACCTATTTAGTATTACAATGGTATTACCTCATAATTACATTTTTCATACAATCTTTTGTAGTGCGTCTAATAATTTGGGCAGAACTGTACTTATAATACGAAAAAACAGAATCCGTTCAGATTGTTATAGATGTTTAAACATCTGGTGATGTTAAGCGTTTTAAAGAATTCTTCAACTGTGAATGTGATTGTAAAACATACTTTTGACTTTCTCAGCTATTTTTATTTTCTTTCTTAGCGACAAAGGCTTGCTATTTTACGATATGATATTATACAGCTTAAAGATTTTTTATGACACTTTTTAGGCCGACACTTACCCTAATATTATTATGCATTGTTATATTATTGGGTATTTCACAATATTATATTCGGAAAAAACCATTACTTACAGTAATTAGGGCAAATTTTAACATTTTATTAGTTGTACGAACTAGTTATATATTATGATTAAAATATGATGGCATTGTCTTTTAGACCGAAAAATACCTAATTATGGTATATAAAGATTTTTAAAATATGCAAACAAATTTTTGGATCATTATCCAGGTGCCTACCTGACGCATTCTAAGAAAATTTATAAAGAAATAAAACCAGCATTTTTGTATAAAACTTAGTTAAAGGATTCTCAAAATATTAAGTAAAGATATCGCAAATCTACAATCCCGTATCTATATCAGCATTGTATAACTAGACTGCTAGACATTGTCTAGTTAAACAATGATAATAGCTTGTATTTAAACAAAAAAATGCAATCAATGGGACTGCTAATCCCATGTAAGACCAACAAAGGGTTTAAACATACAGACAACTTTAAGAATGAAACAAACCTTGCGACTGCGAACCTAAGGTATATGGACGGCAACTGTAGCAGATACCGTCAAAACGCCATAGTATTTAACATTTGCCGCCAAATGGCTTAGTATTTTAACTAAAAAGTGTAGGTACCGCTAACAAAATTGCAATTTTATTTAAAATATAATGCTTCTACAACTCCAAAGACTTTATGAATATATACTAAATACCCTATTCTACCTAAAAATACAAAAATCTCATTTTCGATAAAAAATCAGTTCCCGCCTTTGGGCTTAGCACGGCAGTATAGTCCTGAAAGAAACAGATAGTAAAAAGAGAAAAATCAAAGAAGCGGCTCTAATTATGCTAAACGAAACCAATTGTGTCGCAAATTCCTCGGTGGAATGCAGTAGGATGTGGATACCCATACTGAAAGAGGAAGTCAATAGAAAGAAAATACCACAATTAGTAAGTCAATAGTCGAGTTAGTACATATTTTATATTTTAGTATTACTTATATACCCATGTATTATTGATATTATTTATAATTTAAACAAAATTATAGTAAAGTCAGAATTTGGTATTAATTTTGAGAGTAGGTCCTTACGATGTCGGGATAGTATCACGAGGTTTTTCCTGGTTTTCCCTCGTGATTTACTATGAGATCTCTAACGCGAGAATTTTAATGTCACCGTTGCATGTGGTTGTCTTTTTAAAGACAGATCACATGCTATGATTTTTTTTTTTTTTTTTTTTTGTGACGGATATTCTTGAGTTGGGGTTGATTTCATGTAATCGAATGAACTATCTTTCAGTAAAGTCGTCCCAGGAACGCAACTCATAAATATTGGCAATATCATTTTAAAGTCTTCTACTTTAAAATGTATCATATGTATCTGAATTGCCGATATAAATGAGTCAAATTAAATAAATTATTAGAAGAATTTTTTTACTAAGCAACAACAATTTTGTTTATATTAATAGTATTTTGTATTTTGACAACGGCACCCGATTTGGGCGTCGAAACGTTAATAATAAAAATCATTTTTTAATAATATTGTGGCTTATTTCCCATTCTAAATAGTTAAAATTGTAAAAATGCCACAAGAAAATAGCTTCAGAACAACATTGAAAAATAAAAGAATAGGGCTTTTCATTCACAGTCATTTGTTTTGAGCTTCTGTCATATGTCGTATAATCTGTCTATATTAAAATTATACACAGTTTATACAACATGTGATAGGAGCTCGAAACAAATGACAATCGATGAAAAGCCCTATAGGGCACATAGGTTGTATAATCTGTGTATAATATTAATATACACAGATTATACGACATTTGACTGAAGATCGAAACAAATGACTGTGAATGAAAAGCCCTATACTCTCTGAGCTTCGCTGGTGTCGCTACTAGCGGATTACTAATGCAACTTTCGCCGGTAACTTTAAATTTATTATTTAATTGTTATCGCTTATTTAAACTTTCTATTAATGAAATATTAATTTCTTACTTCGGATACTTTCACAATTATCGTGTAGAGATATCGTGTAGAGTGTAGCGAATATTAGATTAATTTATAATTACATATTACGATACATTAAAAAAAACTTATATTCAGTATTTAGAACGTAAGTATATTTTGTAGTCCTTTATTTGAATTTCGCGCCACAGACAGCCTAATATTGTCACTTGTCACTCAAATTAGAAGTGTGAAAAAGAAGAGGAAGATAATCACTTGAATGACTTTTATGTTTGATTATGATTATGGCGGTTTGAAGTTTTACGTTAAATTCATTTTTATTGTTTATGTGTAAGAAACGTTTATGTTCAATAAATACAGTTACGAAGATGAAGCCCATATTATTTCATTAAAGGAGACTACAGTTTCAGAAGTGGGTTTATGGGGATTGCTGACATTTACGCAGATTCGAAAATTATATGATAGCCATCATGCCTGGTTCAGACACCGAAACCACCGACATCGAAAATACCACGAGAAATACTGCCGCTCAAGCAAGCATAGCGGAAATAGTTCATACGACAGTGCAGGCGATACTAGATTACGAGGAAAAAAAGAAAATTAACATTGCACAAAACCCGACAGTCACACATAACCAGATAAAAATTAGCAACAGTGAATTATCAACGTTAATGCCCGAATTTTCAGGCACAGGCAAAGGCCAGATAGTCCTGTCGCCAGTAGGGGTACACCGGCCTCCTTAATTCAGATGGACTTACCCAATTTTTCTTTATGTATTTTGACCCGTAGAACACAAATTTTTTGGGTAACAGTCGATCCGGATGTCGATAAGATTGTTATAAACAAAGAACTTGAGGAATCACATAACAGCGATTCTTCGCAAAACAAAACATTTTTTTGTATTTCTTGGGTCATTCTAAGCAAAAAATGTTTTTACAAGTTTTTTCGTAGGATGCTTAGTTTTCGACATAAACGCGGTTAAACTTTCAAAAAATCGAAAAATTGCAATTTTTGAACCCGAATAACTTTTGATTGAAAAATAAAATAGCAATTCTGCTTACCGCATTTGAAAGTTCAAGTCAAATTCTATCGGTTTGATTATTTTCATTGCTAAAAATTAATTTTTTTATTGTTAAACAAAGCTAGAAACACATAGTGATTGAATGATGTTTTCAATGCATTTCTAATTTGAAATCGAACGAGTAGGCGCGCACACAGAATTTCTACGTACTATATTACGTACATTAAAACGCATGCATTGGGCACGGGAAACGCTATGTGTTTATAGCTTTGTTTAACAAATAAAAACTTAATTTTTAGCAATGCAAATAATCAAAACCGATAGAATTTGACTTGAACTTTCAAATGCAGTAAGCAGAATTGCTATTTTATTTTTTAATCAAAAGTTATTCCGGTTCAAAAATTGCACTTTTTCGATTTTTTGAAAGTTCAACCGCGTTTATCTCGAAAACTATGCATCATACGAAAAAACTTGTAGGACCATTTTTTGCTGAGAATCGCCCAAAAAATACAAAAAAATTTTGTTTTGCGAAAAATCGCTGCTATGTAATTCCTCAAGTTCTTTGTTTATAACAATCTTATCGACATCCGGATCAACTGTTACCCAAAAAATTCGTGTTCTATGGGTCAAAATACATAAAAAAAAAACTTGGGTAAGTCCATCTGAATTAAGGAGGCCGTTGTACCCCCCTGGCGACAGGACTAAGAATATTTCAATGTGGTTAGAGAGAATTGAAAAAATCAGAACCGTTTATGTGTCAAGTGATATTTTACAGCTGTTAGCCATTGGAAAATTTACCGGAAAAACAAAGGAATGGTATCTTAGAAAGCCAAATTTAATTTCCACAGATTGGATAGGATTAAAAACTGAAATTAAGAAAATGTATGGGAAAACTTATGATCCAGTGTCGTCGAGAAGAAAGATGGAGAGCAGACGATGGAGAAAGAGTATTTCAGCATATTTTCATGATAAACTGTTACTGGGCAACGAAGCAGGTGTTGACGATGAAGAGATGGTACATTACCTAATTGATGGGTTCGATGATCTCCTACTTCAAAATCAAGCCAAAATGATGTTATCCACAGTAAATAGCACAGAAGATTTGTATAAGTTGATGGGCAGCGTTGTTAAAGAAGAGGCATCAGGAAGTGGTCAGAGGCCTGTTACAGCATTAAGTGACAGGGTAAGTGCTAGCCAGAACCAACCTCATACAGCAACACAGGGAAGGATGTCAGTTCCTGTAAAGTGTTTCAATTGTGGGCATACAGGACACAAAGTGACCGAGTGCAGACAAGCCAAGCGTGATAGGGGATCATGCTTTAGATGTGGAAGCAAGGATCATATGGTAAGAGACTGTCCTAATAAAAATCAGCAGGTGGTGCAACAAGTCGCAGATTCGACTACCAGAGATAGCAACGGAGCCATGGGACTAGTGGAACGTCCTATGAGTCAATCAGATCCTTTTGTATTAAGCCTGGTTCTAGATAAGTATGACATAATATTAAATGGTATAATAGATACAGGGAGTCCAATATCATTGATATCAGAAAATTTTGTAAATGCAGAAGATATTATTTCTTCTACTAATATTGAATCTTATTCAGGTATAAATAA
Source organism: Diabrotica virgifera virgifera (assembly GCF_917563875.1). Lineage (NCBI taxonomy): Eukaryota > Metazoa > Arthropoda > Insecta > Coleoptera > Chrysomelidae > Diabrotica > Diabrotica virgifera. The sequence continues at coordinate 141,510,626 of NC_065446.1, read as the reverse complement.
ATCACCTTTGGGGGTCTTAGGGCTTTTTTATGACACAGTTACTTTTGATGACATATCAGTAAATTTAAAATTTTATTTTGTTGAGAAAGATTCTTTTAGTTATAACCTACTTTTGGTCGAGATTTTATAAACAATGAATGCATAGAAAATATAAGCTTTTCAAATGGTTCTTTTAAAATAAATAAAAATTCTTGTATATATATGGAGGAAGATTATCAGTTTCCTTTTACAGATGTTTTGTTTATTAACGATATGGTAAATTTAGATGCAGACTTGAATATTAATTATTGTTTACCTTTTGAAATAACTAATAGTGTTCAGACTTTATTGAAGACATATTACTTTTATTATGATAAACCATTGAAACCACAGTGTGATTTCAAAGCACAGCTTGCTTTAACAAAAACCGAACCTTTTAGTATCAGACCACGTAGACTGTCCTACGCAGAGAAAAAGTCATTAGATGAAATTCTTGCTAATCTATTAGAAAATAATGTTATTAGAGAAAGTGATTCACCTTTCTGTTCACCAGCAGTATTAACTAAAAAGAAGTCATACGAATATCGAATGTGTGTAGACTACTGTACTTTAAATAAATGTCTTATTAGAGATCGATTTCCCTTACCGCTAATAGATGATCATTTAGACAGGTTAAAGAATAAGAAATGTTTCTCTAAAATAAAATTTGAAAAATGCTTTTCACCATGTACCATTGGATGAAAATTCAACTAAGTATACTTAATTCGTTACACCTTCAGGTCAGTATGAATTCCTAAAATTACCTTTTGGTTTGAGCTCAAGTCCTTCTATTTTTGCAAGGTTTGTTAATAAAATTTTTAAAGGTTTATGCCAACAACGAAACGTCTTAATATATTTTGCTGACATATTGATTGCTACTCAGACTATTGAAGAAAATTTAGAAGTATTACGAGAAGTTTTAATATTGGTTAGCCAAAATTTACTTGAGTTAAGATTAGATAAATGTTCATTTTTGAAAACAGAAATAGATCTTCTAGGTTACAGAATAAATGAAAAGGGTATATGTCCTAATAAAGATAATGTGAAAGCTATTTCAGAGTATCCAGTTCCTACAGATACCAAGCAGGTGCATAGATTTATAGGTCTTTCCAGTTACTTTAGACATTTTATACAGAACTTCTCTATCATTGCCAAACCGTTATATGATCTGTTACGAAAAAATGTAAAATTTGAATTTTCAATGACACATTTACAAGCTTTTGAGAATTTGAAGTCAAAACTGACATCAGAAGCTATTTTAGCAGTTTATGATCCGAGTAGGGAAACATAGCTACATTGTGATGCAAGCCAAGTAGGCTATGGAACACTTTTACTTCAGAAACAAAGTGATGATAAATTTCACCCACTATTCTTCTTTAGTAAGAGAACAACTGATTATGAGTCTCCCTATCATAGCTATGAACTTGAATGCTTAAGTATTGTGTACGCACTTAAACGGTTTCATGTTTATCTATAGGGAATACCTTTTAAAATAGTTACAGATTGTGACAGCTTTCGCTTAACCTTGAGTAAAAAGGATACAATTCCAAAGATAATGAGATGGTGTTTGTTATTACAAAATTATGATTACTCTATTGAACACAGATCAAATACAAGAATGCAACATGTAGATGCCTTAAGCAGAGTGAGTTATGTACTGGTATTAGAAGGCAATACTATTGAACAAACTTTGGCTTTAAAACAGTCCAAGTATAAAATTGTTTCAGACCTTACGAGAAGACTCGAGGAAGGAGATCATCCTTTCTTTGAATTAAGAAATGGGTTAGTATATAGAAAACTGAAAGATAACGTTGCATTTTATGCACCAGAAAGTATGGAGTCAGCAGTTATCTATCACTATCATAACGAATTAGGTCATTTCGGAACAGACAAAACATGGGAAATTATTTCCAGGACATATTGGTTTCCAAAATTAAAATCGAAGATTGGACATCACATTGAAAGATGCTTAAAGTGTATTGAATTTAATCCTAAAAGTGGTAAGTCAGAAGGATATCTACATAGTATACCTAAGGGTAACTTGCCTTTTGAAGTGCTTCATATTGATCATTATGGGCTGTTAGCTCCTTATAATAAGAATAAATATGTATTTGAAGTTGTTGATGGGTTTACTAAATTTATTAAGTTCTATCCTTGCAAATCAACAAATACTGTAGAAGTAATTAAATATTTAACTGAACATTTTGCCAATTATAGTGTACCTAACATTATCATTTCAGACAGAGGATCTTGTTTTAACTGTCATGATTTTAAAGAATTTTTGGAGGAGTATGCAGTTAAGCACATACTGATTGCAAGTGGTTGTCCGAGAGCCAATGGACCGATAGAATGCATGAACAGGTTATTGACACCTCTTCTAGCTAAGATAACAGATGAAAGACAAATCAACTGGCCAAATGCATTACATGAAGTGGAATTCTGTATTAACAATTCCATAAGTAGATCAACGGGAGAGACCCCAGCCCAGTTACTTTTCGGAAGAGACCAAATAGGGAAGATTAAGGATAATTTAAGAGAAGCGTTACGAGATATTTATATGGAAGAAAGAGATTTGGAAACAATTCGAAGTAAGGCAGAAACACAAATAGTTAAAACACAAAATGAGAACGAAAAATATTACAACAAAAAGCATAAGGAGGCTCAGAAGTTTAAGGTGGGGCAATATGTCATGATTTCGAATGTAGACAACCCCTGGTGTAGCTAAGAAGCTATACCAAAGTTTAAGGGGTCGTATGAGATCACAAAAGAATTACCAAATGATAGGTACGTTGTGAACGATATTATTGGTTTCCAGACAACGCAAATGCCATACGAGGGTATTATAGATAGTAGTAGGATGAGGGCTTACGATAAATAATCCATTAGTTGTCCCATTATGTTATGTCATGTTTATTTAAACTGTTATGAATATTATGTTAAACCCATTATGAATTACTTATGTATGTTTATGTATTATGTTTATTTCAAATATCCATTATGTTATGTTTTGAATGCTAAATATGTTATGTCCTCTAATTATGTAATATTAGATTGATCGAGGACGATCAGACATGTCAGGTTGGACGAACTGTAGTCCTTTATTTGAATTTCGCGCCACTGACAGCCTGATTATCACTTGCCACTCAAATTAGAAGTGTGAAAAAGAAGAGGAAGGTAACCTCACTTGAATGACTTTTATGTTTGATTATGATTATGGCGGTTTAAGTTTTACGTTAAATTCATTTTTTTTTTGTTATGTGTAAGAAACGTTTATGTTCAATAAATACAGTTACGAAGATGAAGCCCATATTATTTCATTAAGGGAGACTACAATTTAAGGTAAAAATATACACTACAGCTTTGACCAACTAATATTTTTTCCTATTAATATTTTTAGTTTTAATGTTTTAAATTAATCACTTTGAGATTTATGTCAAATTTCCACTGAATGTCCACTGATTTGTCACTACTAGCGCTCGCGAAATTTTAAATATCCCCTCTACCTACGAGCTCACAGCATATACCTATGAACGATCACATCAATCACTTATTTTATATTTGCTGTCTTTTTCTATAAAAAACGTTCGTTATTTATAGAAAAAGACAGCAAATACAAAATAAGTGATTGATGTGATCGTTCATGGGTATTCTTTCATTTTTCCAACTGTATATTCAGTCACGTTCGTATGGTGCCAGTACCCCATTTAATTCCATAGGTTATGAATGCCAGTAGGCATGGGTGGCACTAGACTCATGCACGCACAGTGCCAGATTAACCAATAGGCAAAGTAGGCAGTTGCCTAGGGTGCTCGGCCCCAAAGGGGGCCTCGCAGGGCCCAAAATGAAAAAATAATAATTAGATTTAAATAAAAATTGTAAATCATATTATATTGAAAATATTCAAATACCGCGCAATACCAGAAAAGTGATGGTGGACGTATAAAACTACATTACAAGGAGCAGTCTGCCGTGGTTAGCAAAAACGCCGTATCTGCAGAGACATCACATTCAAGTAAAATCGATTTTAGTTTAAGAATTCGTATACACTTACACAGGATACGGCATAAGACGAGGTGTGTTTAATGTGTTTTGGCTCAACTTAGGTAATTTCTAGTAAGCAAATAAGATAGATATGCACATTTGGGTTAGAAAAAAATAAAAATTTAATTTTTTCAGCTTTTTGCAGATACAGCGTTTTTGCTAAGCACGGCAGCAGTACTGCCTATCAGCCTGCACGGTTTCTCAGAAAAGTAGTAAGATCAAGAGCAACAAATGAGTTAGCGCCCCTCGCTACCCTCTCCTTCATTAATCATGCCTTTCACTACATGTCAGGCAAATACAATGGTCTCCAGGCTCATTTTCTAAGAATAACAAACTTAACATTTTTTTGTGCCGCACACTCGCTTTAGTTGGAGTAAATGCTGCTAAAATTTGCATTGGACCCGTTGGAGCAATATCGTATTTTGGATTTGTTCAGTCCGTGTACAAATTTTTGTCAACCTCTATCTACCGTTGGGAAGCCACGATCAAATGCGTAAATGAAACTTAACTAGGCGATCCCATTCGCCACAATCTAAACCTTGTCCTTAAAAGAACAAGCAGCACTAGATGGACTGCAAGGGCTGATGCAACAAGAGCTTTGTCTAAAGGTTACAATGCCTGCAAATCTGCTCCGCATACTCTTGCTGAAGACCCTAATCAGAAAGCTGAAACAGTTGAGGCTAAGTGTTTGTTGAAAGAAATGTCATAACAGAACACTCATAATGAATGAGTTTTGGTCAACAATTTTACAACTCATTAACGCTGTCAGTAAATCATTACAGAGAGAAGAGATTGAACTTGAAACTGTAGTTCAGATTCTAAAATGGAGTTCTTAAAATCCCAAAGAGATAATGCTTATTTCAATGAAGTTTTTTTACAGGGTGAAGAAAAGTTGAAGCTTGAAACGAATCTAACGATTTTGAATAAGCTAATTTTTGAGCTGAGTCGTCAGTTGACAGCGCATGAGTCAGTAACTCATTATTTTGTGTTTTGTGTGTTTTTCCAAAACTGTGATATTCAAATAACGGAGTGTGCTTCAAATCTACATGAAAAGTATACTGATGATATTGGACCTGAAATTTAAGATGAACTACTGCAGTTCAAATATTTTATAGTCCATCTCCAGGACTTGTAGAGAAAACAATTTATTCCTGCTTCATATTCTTTTTGGGTTATTTATGAGAACAAATTCGAATCGAAGTTTCGAAATTTGTCAGTAGCTTGTAAGATTTATCTTACGCTAATGATTACAAATGCAACAGGCAAACGGTCATTTTCAACAATGAAAATTATTTAAAACTGTCACCATTCGACAGTGGCACAAAATAGTCTTGCATTGGTGCATTTCACTCAATTATGGCTATTGAGGATGATGTGCTCAAAAATTTGGAAGTTGAAGATATTTTAAGTAGTTTAAGTTTGTTTCTATGAAACTCAGAAAAGTTACTTTATAATAATTTAAATAAGGCTTTGAAAACTCAAACTAAATTTAATCCATAATTATTTACTATTACAGAATTATGTAATAACAACGAGCATGTAATGATGAGTATTACTCATGATGATCAAGTTTGCGACACAAGCCGAAGGCGAGTGTCATTATTCATCAGAGTGAGTAATAGCCATTACATGTGAGTAGAGTACTATACTCTTTCTACGACCTTATTTTTTTTCATTATTAGAAATTTTTTTATAGTATATTAGAGTCGGAAAAATGAAAGAATACCCATGAACGATCACATCAATCACTTATTTTGTATTTGCAGTCTTTTTCTATAAATGACAAACGTTTGTTATAGAAAAAGACAGCAAATATAAAATAAGTGATTGATGTGATCGTTCATGGTATTCTTTCATTTTTCCGACTGTATATATTATACTTTAAAATGAATCGTTCGTTTATTGATAACTATAACAAAAAAAAACTAAAATCGTTTTTATTGCAAAATTATATAAATAGTTTCTTGGTCATTTCTTTGTTTTATTTCTTCAAACAACATGTTTTACAAAATGGAACAAAAATTTAAGTTTAAATCTACAAAATGTCCAACAATGGGGGCTATGCTGTATCATTTACGTAAACCGATTACGTACTGTAAACTCAAATTACAGACTGTAATCTTGTGTGTAAAATCGGTATGCTGTATCAATGATATCCAAGGGGTTGCCTACCTTCGTATGTAATTTCTTTTAGGTAAACGCACGCGTAAACGTAATTTTAAACTTTTCTAAACAAAAATTACTTGCCGTTTAGTTTGGTTATGTGAAAATGTTTATGTTATATTAATAAATATTGTTATTTTTATTTGTGAAACCAAGTTGTTTGTGTGATAGACTTGTATTTGATTTTTAGTTTAATTGGTTTAGTGTTTAATTTTTAAGTGATTTTTTAGTTGTTTAGTACTTCAATATATTATATCATAAAATGAATTTTTGGTTTTGTTCTAAGTAGCTTTCACTATTTCCTACTAATTACTAACACTACATCATCAGGATACAGTAAGTACCAGGGAATGTAAAGTTGTGCTCACAAGGAAGCGCCAACCCTCACTCCCTGGTATCCCTCCTACCATATCATGGATCGCCCGATGCATTATGTTAAATGCGATGAGATCGTTCACGAAAATGAAGAGTAGTAGGATACTCTGTTCTAGGCGAGGATACCATCCTTTGGTCTCCTTAGTGAGTGCACCCTTACCCTGCTAGGCCTGGATCCCACGTATCAAAAAAAGTTGATTAACAGCAAGCTGAAAATTTGCTAATAGGGCTTTTTATCAATTGTCATTTGTTTTGAGTTCCTGTCATATGTTATATATAGGGTTTATAGGGCTTTTCATTCACAGTCATTTGTTTCGAGCTTCTGTCCTGTGTCTCATAATATTAATATATCTACATCATACGTTATTGGCATATACCAATGATACAAACCAAAGACATATGACGTAGATATATTAATATAATATGACACATGACAGAAGCTCGAAACAAATGACAATCGATGAAAAGCCCTATACACGGATTATACGGCATATGACAGAAGCTCAAAACAAATGACTGTGAATGAAAAGCCCTATAGCTTAACGGTGTCTAGTCGGACAAACTTTGATGTACGCAAACACTGGAAGTTTTAATTGTGGAACAGTATAAAAATTTGGAACATAAATTACTAAAACTCCCTTGTATTTTGTCAGACAGAACATCCAATTGATTTGTTACCCTTTCATTAAACTCTCATGCAAAAATCAGACTGATATTACTAACCAACATGATTCCTGTCATTTGACATTTTCTTCTTGTTCCACTCATTAAAATGCCCAGTTGGTGATAAACACCAGTCTGATTTTTGCATGAGAGTAATGAAATGGAAACAAATCAATTGGAAGTTCTGTCCGACAAAATACATAAAACGTTTTCAAAGTCTGACATTCCAAATTTTTAACTTATTCCACAATTAATACTTCCCCTGTTCTCATACAGCAAAGTTTGTCTGACTAGACACTGTTAATCTATTAACAAATAATTTTCATCTAGCTATTAATCAACTTTTTTTTGGTACGCATTATCCAGGTCTATACAGTTCCCTTCTTTACTGATCCAAAACTAATGAGTATAAATAAGAACTGAGTACTTACTGTGCCTCTCCCATATTTTCATGAAGTGTCTAAGTAGTTTTATGACTCTGTAGTTTGTTCATTATTGTATTTTTTTTGTTTTTATAAACGGGTACAAATATACTGCTTCTTCATTCGTTTAGCATTTGTCCAACTTCCATAATTCTATTAAATAAACGTATTAGCCAACTTATTCCTGCCTCTTCTAATGGCTTCCACATTTCAACAGGAATATCCTGATTCCTTTATTTTTTGAAGTGCTTGAACCACTTCCTCATGGTCAGTGCGAATTGACAGTAAAATCAAGTAGGAAGTATATATCAGCAAGTCTCACAACAAGGATGGAAAAAATACAGTATGTTTAAGATATACTATGTGAAGACAGACACATGTCTCTGACTCATTAGCTATCATCAGTACAGTATAGCCAAGTTAGAATAGGTCTGCGTTAACCTTTCCTTGTTTGAAAAACTCTAAACATTGATTGTTTGAAACATTCCGCATTCCTTTCCTCAGGTAGCTGTAGCTTCCTCCTTGGATGTGTTAGTTGTTGCTCTGGAATCGTTAGGATCTTCTAACATTATTGTCATAAATTGGTTGTATTGCTCCTGTAGTGATCTTTTCCCAAGCTAGCATACACCTCTAGTAGGTATAGCGGTATAGCATACAGAAATGTAGATAAACTGATAATGTTGATTTGTAAACAAAACATCTTCACTAAATGGGTGAAAAAGCTGCATTCTTAGTGTCTGTTATCTGTATTTTGAGGTTGCAGTCATTAAGTTAAGGTGCAGAATAAAAAAAAACTCTGTAGACACATTAACGGACACACTTCACATGTAGTCACATCTTCTTAAGGAGTGACTTCATATGCAGTTGTGTCAGTGAATGTATTAATATCAAGCTTTCGCAAAATTTATTTGTTTCATCAAGTCTAAAATAAATTTATAATTCTTTTCTCAGTAAATACAATGAAATTAAGACAAAAAAGCATTGTATTAAAGAAGCATAAAAACTTACAACATGAGCTTAGTCCATTAAATTTTAAACATTATCACTAAACATAAAAAATATAACATTGTTAATCTAGTAGTAATTACAATGTTTTATTTAATTTTATATCACAGTAATAGTTTTTGGCACTGAAATATCTCATAAAAACGGATTACTGGTTGTCTCGTAATCCATCTCGTAACTGAAGTCACTCTAGATTTAAATTATGTCTTTCTGCCACAGCATTTAAGTACATAAATAACCGATTTACAAAATTCATCTTTTCAAAATATAAACATTAAACTTAAAAACAAGCAAAAAGTTGGGTTAACATGAATTAACTGACAGTCAGGACATGACAGAACCCTAAATAACATGGTTTTTCATACATCATACCACTTTATACACTTATGTTTTGACGACTGTAATCTGATGTACGTAATTCTGAACTTTACACATGTACGTAATCACTTTACGTAAAGGATACAGCATAGCCCCCAATATATCAAAGGAATACTGCTCAGTGATAGAGGGGTTATCCGAGGTTTTGGAAGGAAAAAACAAAAGTTTATTAAGGGGCCTCCTAGCTTGGGTTGCCTAGGGGCCTCAAGATTCTTAATCCGGCACTGTGCATGCAAAACGCCTTTTGACGTCATGTGGCAGAGAATCTGTTAATGTGGAGAATACATAATGTGTATAAAGAGCAAATACAGAAGACTTCTTATCTATCTTCATGTAAAATTCTGAATTGTGCATAAAAACAGTAAGTGTCGCAAGAAATTTGCTTGCCAATGAATTGTTTTTATTAGGTTAATCACCTCCGTGATCTAGTTAAACAAATAACTTTATTACTGATATCAACAATATTTCACAGAAATCATACAATTAAATTAACATGAAGTGAATTTTGATCCACTTTGAGAATTAGTAACCAATTAGGTTATGAGAAATTTTTGTATTTTGGGTAATTAGTAACCTGTAATGTTTCTGTTTATTGGAAATTACTAACTCACCTAATTAATAAACAAGTTTTACCAACGGCTCCATCTCCAACCACCACACACTTGATCGTCTGCATTATAGCTGAAAATGATTGATGTTTAATAAGTTGTTAGATTTAGTAAACGCTGATAATAATAACACTGATTGTTGTAAACTAAGCGACATCCGGAATCAAATAAAACCGAATTTAAATTAGAAAAGTGTCCGAAAAATGTGTCAAGACGTGGTTAGAATTCGAAAGAGTATTTTTTAGATTTCTGCCATTTTTGTGCATTCTCAGCGTCATTTCACGTGAATAAACCTGTTTAATAAAAATTTAACAATATACTTTCTTCGGCAAACGACAATATTAGACAGAAATAATGTTTTTACATACCTTAATTATTAAAAATGTATAAAAAACAACCTAAAAATGGATAAAAACTATTATAAAACTGCACTTTTGGGTTGGGTTCATGTAAACGAATTCCTAGAAGTTTTACAATTTACAATACAACCCGAGAACAGGGTTGCCAGGTCAGTTTTGATGTCGTCAGTAGTTTTGCTTTCAAAAAATCAGTAGCCATCAGTAGATTTTTTAAGCCATTTATAATACAGTAAAACCTGTGTTAACGGCCACCTGTTAAAATCGGCCACTTCTACTAACAGCCAGTTTTTAAATAACGGCCAGTTTCTAAATAACGGCCAGTTTAAAATTCTCCAAACTAATTATACCTATTATGTAAGATTCCCTTATATTTATGAACTGGTATCTACGGTCACCTCTATATGACGGACGCGGCCAAGTAACCAAGTAATCTCATATTTTTAAAGCCTTCATAGAAATTTACATAGATAGGTACTCTTTATTTATTTGGTCTTTTATATAATATATAGTGAGCGCGTAAAAGTTGAAATAAAATAATTTTTTTGTTAATGTGTGACTTTGGAGAAAAATCCCGAAATGGGTCATTTTTAATTTTTAGATTATGCTTTTTTGGCGTAGGTATATAGCGATGATTGTTTTAAATAAGAATAGGATCGTGTGCTCGCTTATTTGAAAGGTTGTTCAATTCTCTATTCAGTGTAATAAACATTTATTGCTTCAAACATTAAAATAATTTTTTATAAAGGGTACAAAAAATTATTGTATTAAATTAATTGACACAAAAAGGAGAATGTAGGTATGTAATTTACTTAATTCAAAATACATCATTTTACTGTTGCCAGAAAACATAAAAAAATATTTATTTGCTAAATAAATATTGTTTTTCACTTAAATTCAATGTTAAAGCTTCCACCCACCTACCTCTTAGAAGTTTGAACATTTAATTTAAGCGAAAAGTAATGTTTATTTATCAAATAAACATTTTTTTTTCTTTTCTCAGAGCAGTAAAATGTATTTTGAATTAAATTTCATACATTCTTCTTTTTGTGTCAATAAATTTATTTATTTTTTTGGACACCCTGTATAAATAATTGTATTAATGTTTATATTCATTAGCAGAATGGCAGAGGATAGGATAGTACGAATAGCACGAGATAAGTCACCAAATGGACGAAGAAGTATTGGCAGACCAAGAAAAAGATGGTGCGATAACTTAAATAATTTAGGAGGATAATATTGAAGAAGAAACAGGCTTTAAAGCCTACATTCAAGAAGGAACAAGAAGATGTTTATATTACTGAATAGATAATTGAATAAGACACTTACTCAACACAGACACACTACACATTACTCCCCTGACTTAGTGATAAGTTATAAATTACGTGGCTAAAGGTTCTAGTTCTAAACCAAAGCCAGAATCAGAGAAAAAAAAATAATTGAATAACCTTTCAAATAAGCTATTGTTTGTTTTTTAAGCAAAAGGAGTGATTCAAATTTACCCCGTAATGCTTGTTTCTAATTGGTCCAACCGCAGGCAAGTTTACTCCACTGTTATTAAATTTTGACACTTTGACATTTATGACATTTTGGCACTTCTGTCATTTTATAGGTTAATTAAAGGTTTGTTCCAACATGAACTTTTGGACGGCCCAAAAACCGTCACGAAACTGCTTGTACCGTTTGTTGTGCGCATGTTCGTAATTGTATCGCCCAGTTATCGTCCCATGACGGTAATCATATATTTGTCATTTTTGTTGGTGACAGCTTGTGTGCTTTTAGTCGATCAAAGGCTCAAAAAATTTAAAGAATTAAATCCTAGTGCTCAAGTCAGTCCAACCAGCACATTATGCATTTGCCCGATTACTGAAATGATCATCACGAAACCGTCACCGAAAGATCACAATTCTTGTTGGAACAGTGGGAAGGACGATCCGATGACGATCATATTTTTGTTGGAACGGATTTTCTTTACTGCGCAGGATCGTTACCGTTTCCTGACGGTTCTCGGTCGTGTTGGAACAAACCTTAAGTATATCGACGATTTTTTGTGTTTTCTTCATTATTCCTTTAATTTTTAGATTTTTAGTCTACACTTTTATATAAAAACAGTTGTTTGGTTAAAAAATCAACTATAGAATACGACCACTACCATAGCCACCTTTACTTAAGGTGGCTATGCCACTACTCTTATTAAAAAAATTATCAATGACGTCATCACGCCCAGATGGATGATGTCAGTAGCATGATATATTATGCCAAAAAATCATAATTTAAAAATGAAAATCGACCTGTTTGGGAATTTTTTCCAAAATCGCCCATTACGATAAAATGAATTTATTCCAACCTTTACGTGCTCACTGTATATTATTTGTTATTACCTGACCACGAATTTATAAATAAAACTTTTTCAATTCCTGGGTTTGTCGATCTGTTATTTAATAAAACACATTATTATTGCTTGCCGTTTCGGCTACTTGCCATTTTCAAAAGCACTTTAATTATATAAACATTAGGTAGGTACATATAAACTTTATATTAAATATACATACATAAATTTTATGTTTACTCTTTTAGCTTAGTAATAAGCAATACTAAGTATTTACTAAAGACAAAAATTACCTACCCATTTCTTTTACCAAAAAATAAAGTACAGTTACGATCACTGAATAGTTTACACTTTAATTTTTATATTGTAATACTGTAAAATTACAGGAAAATTGTACGGATTTGATAAATGTCAAAGTCAAAAAATCTCAAAAAGTCAATGCTTTTAAAAAATTTCGCGAGTGTTGAAAAATAAAATAATAAAATAAATCATATTAAGACCATAATATATTTTATTTCTAAAAATCTTCTTTCTATATTTTTCAGTTTGTTAAATTTTGTAAAATATATTTTATTATTTTGATTTTTTTATTTTAATCAACGTATACTAGGTACACCACTGGCAACGTCACTTTGACGCAAAAGGTGCATTTTAAACGAGGTAAAATTTAAAAAAATCGCAGCCTGTAAACTATTTTTTTTTATCAAAAATTTTTTTTTTAAATTTTTTTTTTAAAAATTTTTTTTTTAAATTTTGCAATAGATTGTTACTGTTTTTTTTTGTTTCTCTTTATTATTTTTATTTATATAGACGATTTATATCATTTTAGTAAATTGTATTTGTTATTTGTTATTGTTCTTATTTATGATTCTTGTAAGCTTTGTCTATAAAATTGTTAAATTTTTCATGACAATAAAGCATATTTCTATTCTATTCACTGACCGTAACTGTACCTATCTATTCATCAGATACTCATAAATCTTATCCGAGGCGTCACAATACCCGATGGTTTGGTTGTAAAATGGAAACACATGACACATAATATGGTCTGTTGAAAACAAAGCAATTCTCTCTCAACCCAAGAGTCCCTTGTTTTCTTGGTAGCCACTTGACATCATTATTAAGTACCATGAAAATTCTAAACATCCCATAATAGGTATAATACCGACTATTTAGGTAAAGTGAAAGGAAAGAAGATTAACACGTTGTTGGACGTTGGATTTTGAATTTTTTTAGATTTTTCAGTAGAAGTTTCAGTAGATCGGTAAATTGGAGTTCAAATCAGTAGGTTTTATACAGTTTTCAGTAGGTCAGTAGATTGGAGTTCAAATCCGTAGGTCTACTGAAAAATCAGTAGACCTGGTAACCCTGCCTGAGAACCCGACCCGACACCCGACGGATGTCAGTGACATCTTTCCTTCAAAACGTAAACCAAAAAATGACAGGATTTGGGAGTCTGCTGATTCATGGCTGATTCACCAATAATTCACCTAAAGTTAGGCAACCAATATTACAATGTCAACATTAAAATCAAAAAATGGTTTAATTGAAGGGATTATAAAAAATTTACTAATTAATAAACATTACAGAAAAATTTAAATATTAAAAACTCAACAAAAACTGCCTGGTAATACGTAGAAATAACAATGAGAATAATATTTTGATGGTTTGTTCTGTAATTTAGGATGGATTTAGGTTGGCTGCAGTGCAGTTAAGGTGTCAGCTGTTGTATCTGTGACGAGAAGCTAATTCGCACACTTGATCCAACGTTGCCAAGTCACTAAAATCTCAATATTTGACACCAATTTGACAATTGACAGATTATCTTGTAAATAAATAAATCTAAAAATCTAAATAGTTATCCTAACAAAACAAAGTCGGGAACAATGGATAAAAGCCAGAAGGAGAACAAAACTAAAATTAAAATATGAAAGAATATGCAATAAACATTGTGTAAGTGGTAAGTTTAATGTAATTCAATTAATAAGGTTTTTAAAAAATGTCTACAATAATGATAAAGATGTACCTAAGTAATAATTCAAACTTAATTATTAGAAAAGCCAGCCACTTTAAAAAGATGTTCCAAACCAAAACATGAGTTACCAAAGCAGGCAATAAAAAGAAAAGGTGAACTAGAATTCAAGAAAAGAGCTGATGAAAGAAGTAAATATAAAGAAAATAATGCGGAGACTTCTCTCGACCATGTAAGTATAAGATATAGTTTATTACAATATGGTTAGATGCAAAGCTCACAATGTTTGAATGCATATAGCCTAAATTGTCCTTCAATCTTTTTTCTAATGGTGCTACAACCCTTTGTGAGTCTTGGTGTGCATAACAACATTCTTCCATTCTGCCCTGCTGGATACTTTTCTGATGTTCATGGTTTTAAGATCCCCCTCTACATCGTCTATCCATCTTTTAGTTTTATGGGCCCTTCCTCTTGTTCTATTTCCTTGGGGCTTCCATCTCTGGATTACTTGCACAGCTCGATTATCTGGCATTCTTTCTGAGTGACCAAGCCAATTTAGTCTTTGAGATTTTACAATTCCAACAATATCTGCGCTCTGCATTAGTACTATCCACCTCGTGGTTCATTTTAATTCTCCACAAACCATCACTGCAATGTGTAGATTTGTTTTGTAGATTCTAAGCTTAGACTTAGTAACTTACTTTTCGTTAAATCTTTGTATGCATAAAATCACTTATTGCTGCTAAGAATCCATGCTTTTCTTGACTAGTGTTGTTGTTGTCATTTATTATTGAGCCTGGGTAGTGAAAATGGGAGGCATATTCATAGGTATGGTTGTCTACCTTAAGATTTTTATGTTGATTTGACTTTGTGCACTCTATATATTTTGTTTTACTTTCATTTATATATAGACTAAACGTAGTAGCTTCCCATTTAAGATCTATAGCTTTTTCTTTTAATACCTTTTTGTTGTGGCTTATTATGGCAAGTGCCCTTATATAAAACTAACTAAATTAACCTAAACCTTATATAACTGTCCTAATATTAAAATACAGTTGTCCCTTGATAGCCCGACAGGTATAGGACCAAAAGGTCGGACTACCGAGCATGTCGGAGTATCAAATGTGTACTGTACTTTTGTGGTACTTTCCACATTTGTATGATTTTTATGGTACTTATGTTTTTGTTTTTAGGAACAAACACCAGATATTTTATATATGCAGAAAAAGGAAAAACTGCTGGAACTTTAATTTAAAGGCTTTTGACTAGTGAAGATTTGGATAAACAACAGGAGTTACTTTGGGCTATAGCTACGTGCAAATTTATTTTCTTGTGGCTTCCTATGTTTATTCTTATTAACTATACACTTTGATATGTTTTTAGTCGCATGAAGATTTTATAGTTTATTATTTTATGTATATTGTTATATTTGTGTTGAATAAACATTATTATTATTATTACCTTAATTTCCATTAAATAAATTAACTGTAATCAATAAATCGTTTTTAATGTTAATAAATAAATTATCAATAATGATTCCCAAATATTTTATTTGTTTGACAAGTTCTATGGGTTGATTGTGAGATTAATATTGATGATATTAATATTTCGTAGTAATAATCAATGCTTTGGTTTAAGAAATAGACAACTTAGAATAGAAATATGCTTTATTGTCATGGAAAATTGTACAATTTTATAGACAATGCTTACAGAGTCATAAAAAAATACAAAACAATAACAAACACAAAAATCAATAACAAGTTTAACTTGAATTGGTGTGCTACACTACAAGGATATTAGTGAGTGAAAAACACTTTCAAACCCAATGATAACAAAAACTTTCCATAGAAGGCCACAATTTTTAAATCGATCATATTTTCTTTTAATTGTAAACAGCGATCATATTCTACTTATTATTTTTTCTGTTATAACACCCTGTATAGCATATATTCAAGTATTGTTATACTTTGTATTAGAGGAATTTTTTTAAACTGTGTAATTGTTTGATTGCTCTTGACCAACTTCATGTTTGCAAAATAAATTGGGTATGACTATATGTTCATTTTATTGTAAGCCTTAAGATATTGCTTAGTTTGAAAAACACTATTTTTATCACTAGGCAAATACAATTTAGGTATGTAAATTTTATATCAACTTTTACTTTTAGAAATTGATATGGTAACGACACATCACTGCCTATTGATTTCAAAGCGGGGATTTAGAGGCAAACGCTAAATAAACAGCAAAAATGTGTCTGAAGTAATATTTTAAAGCTCACTGAGTTAGGCTATCTTTAGCTTATTCTTTCCATTTCACTCCTGTAATAAATGTTGTTGCTAGTAAGTTAGTACTTGGTTCTGAATTTACCTGGTATTTACATTTGACCCAGTATCTTACCAAATTCTTTCCCCACTCGGGCCGACAATTTAAAGTGACCCTCTGTTGGGGCCCAACAGAACAGGCCATGTCTAAAGTTACCCCTACGAAGCAATCTTAATTGCCGCTACGAAGCGATTTGTTTGTTTTTTCTTCGTTAGTAACTTTCATAAAATTTCCAGTTCTTGTACATATATGTATAGCTTAAATGCTTGAATAAACTTATTTTAGCTTGAGCTTTATCATGTATATTAGTAAGACATAAATTATACTTGAAAATATAATCTGTATGACGCACGCCATTGACTGACTTTCTTTAATGATTAAATTAATATATTACTAATCATTATATTATGATTGTGTGCTGGCACAATGCATCGTCTTTTTTAAATTTACCGCGCATTGATTGTTACCCGTACAATTGGCAACGTTGGATCAAGTGTGCGAATTAGCTTCTCGTGTATCTGTGAGGTAGGGATAGATCTTACAACCCATTCCGCGATGTTGCCAAATGTTTAATCAGGATCGGAATCCTAAACGCGGCAGATTTAAAAACATGTCATTACACTTTCTAAAAATTAATATTATGTCCATATTTGCATATTTTCATATTTATTGAATAATCCATTGAATTACTACATCCTAACACTTGCCTTTTTTAATATCTTCTTCCTAAAAGTGAATCAAATGTATTTTTTCAAACTCGATAATTAATTACATTAGAAATAGAGGTATAAAATATAAGTGCACATACAGAAGAGGATCTAAATTATGGAATAAATTCATTTTCTCTAAAATGGACGACTTTAGAGAAAAATCCCGAAATAGGTCGATTTTTATTTTCAAATTACAATTTTTTGCCATATATTTCATACTAGTGACGTCATCCATCTGAGCGTGGTGACGGAATCGATGATTTTTTTTAAATGGGAATAGGGGTCGTGTGGCACCTCATTTGAAAGGGTGTTCAATTCTCTATACAGTAATATAAACATGAATATCATTATTTATACAGGGCGGCCAAAATAATAATTTTTGTATTAAATTAATTGACGAAAAAAGAAGAATGTATGCAATTTATTTAACTCAAAATACATGTTTATTTGGCAAATAAACATTGCTTTTCGCTTAAATTAAATGTTCAAACTGCCAAGAGGTATGTGGGAGGCTGTTTGTGATTTAATTTAAGCGAAAAGAAATGTTTATTTGTGAAATAAACATTTTTTTCTATTTACTGACAGCCGTACAATGTATTTTGGCTTAAATAAATTACATAAATTCACATTCTTCTTTTTGCGTCAATTAATTTAATTCAAAAATTATTTTTTGCTAAGTATATACCAGAAATAAGCTAAATTATTGAATTTACTGAAGTTAAGATGTTTGATAACCTTATAAATTTTTTTGTGTTAAGCTTGTCATACAAGGGGAGCTATACTATAATATATCTCATATCACTCACTACAGTAATGAGTGAGACTGCATACACGGAACTATAATGTATATTATGGTTCCATTTATGCAGGCTCACTCATTACTAGAGTGAGCGATATGAGATATAATATATGTATATCTATTATAGTATATATAGTATACCTCCTGGTCAGTAACAAGCTTTATGGTGAAAAAGAAGGATCATTAATATACATGTATCATTTTTTAATTTTTTATTTAATTGTCCTTTGTACAATTTAATTTGTAAATTTAATAAATCAATGAATTTTGTGTCTCTCTTCTGCCCTTTCATTTTCTCTGGCACGCTTGTGTTGTACCCTTTCCTCCTCTTTTTCTATCTGAAGCAATTGAGCTATGTTGAGTATTAGCGTTGTTCTTTATTGTAATACATTCTCTAGTTTATTATTGGTAGCTTACTTCTGGAACTAGCTTTTTTTTATTTTAAGAACGCAGGATTCCATCTTCTAGCTAGATGTTTGTCATATCTGTAACTAATTTTTTTATTTAGAAAAGTGAAAGGTATCTATTAACAAATCAATGCCTCAGAAGCCAATCGGTGTAAGTCAATAAGTGCTTAAAATGAGATACTAAGATGTTTCTGACAATAGTTGCTGACAAATACAGTCGGAAGGATGAAAGAATAGGGCTTTTCATCAATTGTCATTTGTTTCGAGCTACTGTCATGTGTCACATAATATTATTATATCTACATCATACGTCTTTGGTTTGTGTTATTGTATATACCAATAACGTATGTTGTAGATATATTAATATTTGATGACACATGACAGAAGCTCGAAACAAATGACTGTCAATGAAAAGCCCTATACGCTGTGAGCTCGTACGTAGAGGGGATATTTACAAATTCACGACCGCCAGTAGTGGCAAGTCTGTAAACGTTTACCGGAAATTTGACATAAATGTCAAAGTGATTAATTTAAAATTAAAAGTAAAAACATTAATTATAAAAAATATTAGTTGGTCAAAGCTGTGGTAGGTATATATTTTTACCTTAAATATACTTACGTTTTAAATACTGAATTTATGTTTTTTTAATGTTCCGTAATATCGTTGATTGAAATAAACGGTAATCTTAGCGCCATCTACACGATAATTGTGTAAGTATCCGAAGTAAGAAATTCATATTTTATCAATAGAACGTCAAAATGATTAGCAAAATCTTAAAGATAATCGAGTACAATTTATTTAATTTTTTGCATTGTAAATATTAAGTGATAACAATTAAATAATAAATTTAAAAATTACCGGTGAAAGTTGAATTAGTAATCCGCCAGGAGCGCTACCAGCGAAGCTCAGAGCCCATGAACGATCACATCAATCAGTCAATCACATATTTTGTATTTGCTGTTTTTTCCCATAAATAACAAACATGAGAGATAGATTATTAGTAATCTGAATATGTGATTGATGTGATCGTTCATGGGTATTCTTTAATTTTTCCGACTGTAAACTGTCTTTATTTATCATAACATGGGTAACATATTCATAAATACAACAAGGAAATAATAATATTTCTATATATAATAATAAGTGTTATATCCCATAAGTCATTTTTAGGGAAAATGTGACTTACACCGTTTGACTTCTGAGGCATCCAAATATTAAAATTAGGTTTTATTCCTGTTATTGGGATTCTTCAATTTACCATGTACATTATCCAATCTTTAAAAATATTTTGTTTTGATATACATAGTTGGTTTTTAGCCCTAGTTTACTATTCAATATATCAGTTGGATGGATTATAAATCTGGAGAGTTTTGACAATGATTGATATGTCCATCTAGCCTAATTTTTCATGAGAGAATTTGGAAACTTTGAATCATGTTTTGCCAACTCAAAAACGAAAAGTAATCAACATAAGAGATCAAGTAATATATCAAGTTCTGCACTACCTAATACAGTAGAACCCCGATTATCCGTCCTCCTCGGGACCGAAGGTGTATTGAAAAGCAGGGATAATCCGAACATGTATTTCTTATGTATAATATATATTATGTACATACGCATACATATGTACCTACCATAAAAAGATAACAGAAAAAATTAATATTTCATTATGAGTCTCTCTTTCGTCATATAGAGTTTCTGTCAAGTGATTTACGATGACGCTATTTTGATAAAACCTCAAAAATGCAACTTGGGTATGTAATAGAAAATCGTAGCACGGATAATCTGTACCCGGATAATCGGGGTTCTACTGTAAGTTAAAAGGGGAGGGGACATATCTTTTATACAAAAGATATGTGGGACAGTGAAAAGGGGAGGGGACATATCTTTTATACAAAAGATATGTGGGACAAAGGGGGTTTTACCTTCATCATACACATACCAAACTCTACCAACTTGAAGAAATGTTACTAAATAGCATATCAAGCAAATAATCTCATTCTGGCTAAAATCAGCCACAACATCAAGTTTTGCCATACCACTACAGAAATATAGTATTGAATTTAAATAAAAGTTTTCCCCACATTAACAAATTTTTACATCATTGAACAGTTAATATTAATAATCATATATGTACACATAATTATTATGTAAACAAAATTACCACTGCATCTGTCTCATTAGCTAGATTGTCTTTATTTAAACTTGTCTTTGTCTTTTATTTTACATACAAATCAACAGTTTTCCACTAACTTAAAATGGATTTTTCCTCTTGTTCAAGCTCTCCAGTAAATTTTTCAGCATAATCAATGTTTTCTTTCTAAGACAATATTGTTGTCTGATTAAAATATGGAAATGTATTTCTAAACCTTATGACTTTGTATACTTATTTTTTAAGTTGTAATTCTTTGATTTACTTACATTTTCTTCATTCCCTCTTCCAAAATGGAAATAAAAACGATAAAATCATATTTGAATCTAATTATGTTAGGTTAGGAGCTGAAATTACTTCTTCCTCTTGTAGTTTCATGGCCTCCACCTCTTAGGTACTTGGCCAGTCCTCGTATTTAGACTAACTGGAAGGGAATCCTCTTTTCAAAGGGTCTGGATTTTTCCATATTCCCTTCTTTAAATTCATTGTGATATGATTTTCAAATAACTATTTTTATTTTATATTTTAATTTGAAATATTGTTAAAAATTGATTGATCTTTCTTAAGGTTTGGTCATTAATATTATGTAAGAGATTTTGTATTGAAATAGGGGTTGGACTTCCTATATTAACTAGTTCCTGATACAGGTCAAATTGATTTGTTTTGTTAATTGGGCATTCAAGTAACATATGAGTTATACTTCCTATCTGTCCACATTCACAAAAAGGAGTATCACTACAATTAATTTTAAACAAATGGTCTGGTGTGTGACAATGGCCCGTTCGCATTCTAATAATAGATGTTAAGTGCCTTCGATCCACAAATGTGAATTTGTGGAACCAAGGGTTTATAGAAAAATCACTTTGGCATTGTTGATACCATTTCCCTTTAGTTTTAAACTGCTTTGTCCATTCAACTTTAAACTCGTTTACAATTTTTTGTTTAATAAAAGGCAAAAAGTCAAATTTATCTATTTTAATGTCTGCAGGAACATTTAAAGTCTTGCCTATATTTGCCAATTTATCAGCCTCTGTATTCCCCTTTACTCCAGTATGGCCTGGAATCCAAGCTAAGATTATATTAAATCCTGCTTCCATTGACTCAATAATAAGTCTTTTAGTTAGGTTTACAATATGGTTGTTTGTCCCCCAGGTGGTGTTATGTAATTTTTGGATAGCACTTTTAGCATCTGAAAAAATTATTGCTTCTTTAATATTTTTTTCAATACAAACAGATACTGCCTTGTTAATTGCAATAATTTCTGCAGTGCATATTTGAGTGTGCTCATGTAATCTGGATGCATAGTTATAATTGATTGAAGGTATGTGTACCCCAAAACCTACTGTCCTCGACTCGGGATCTAAAGAACCGTCTGTAAATACCCATGTATAATTTCCATATGAAGCTGAAAATTCATTAAGAAATTCCTGATGAGTATAGATTTCCATTTTTTTGTGGGTTGAGAAAATTGTCTGAAATGTTCCCGTAAGATAATTCAGTTCGATCTGAAAGCAGGATTTAATATTCTCTTTATATAGATTAATGAGGTATTTGTCAAAATTATTTTTGATTTCAATCAAATATGGTGGCTCTTGTGATTTCCAAAATCCTATTTTATAATTTACTTTGGTTCCCAACTCTGACAGGATTTCGTTCAGTGGATTTTTCAGATCAGCTAGGATTTTCAGATAGAACTTAGCGCACAGTATTTTCCTTCTTGCATCTAATGAAATTTCTCCACTTTCTGCTAGCAAAGCATTAGTGGGGGTAGATCTCATACAGCCCGTGATGATTCGTAAAGCTTTAAACTGAATTTTATCTAATATTAAGAGTGGGGACTTACTACAGGGTTTTAATATTGCACATGAATAATCCAAATGGGGTCTTACGATTCCTTTATAAATTAATGAGACTGTATGGGGGTTTGCTCCCCACCAGGTTCCACATATTGCCCTCATTATATTCAAACCTTTTTGAGCTTGTGTTTCGATACGTTTAATATTTTCAATCCAGTTAAGTCGATTATTGAATATTGTCCCTAAATATTTAATTGATTCTCTAATAGGAATTATCTCTCCCTCTATTTTTAACGGAATATTATTGATGATGTTTTTCTTTTTGTTAAAGATTACTGCAGAGGATTTACCATGGGACAAGGGTAGTTTATTTTTTGTTAACCATTGAGTTATGTGAGTAAGACATATATTAGTTAATCTTATAAGATTATTTATATCTTCACCAACTGTTATGAGGGCTAGATCATCTGCATATTGAATTAGCCTGAAATTAGATGGAATAATGTCATGTAGCGCTTTGGTATATATGTTGAATAGTAGTGGGCTCAGGGGCGATCCCTGAGCCAGCCCTTTATCAGTGATGTTGGGTCCAATTATTTGGTATTCCCTATCTCGGATATAAATATTTCTGTTATTTAAGAATTCAAAAATTAGGTTATTATATGTATATGGTATTTTTAAATCCGCCATTTTTCTATATAAAAGGTAGATATCTATATTATCATAAGCAGCTTTTAGATCAAGGAAGACCGTTAAAACCGCTTTTCTCTCAGTAAAAGCATTAAGTACTATGTGGGAAAGCGCTACATGCGCATTACTACATCCACTTTCTTTGCGAAAGCCCAGCTGATAGCTGGGCAAAATACTATTATGCTCTACGAACCATTCTATTCTATTTTTAATTATGTTTTCTAGAATTTTACCTACACATGACGTTAAGGCGATTGGTCGGTAACTTTCTGGACTGTTTGGACATTTAGTAGGTTTTAGGAAAGGTAATATTAGTGTTTGTTTCCACTGCCATGGTATCTTACTTGTTTTTAATATATTATTGAAAATTTTTATCAAATGGGATTCTGCTATTGTGGGTATGTTTTTTAACATCGAATATGATACCTTATCCATACCAGTGGCCTTATCTTTTTTTGAGTATATTATATTAGTGTACTCAGTGTAGGTTATTTCCTCAACAGTTTCATTGCTAGGGCTCAGAAGTTTAAACCAGGGATCTACATTGCATGAAGTTAAATTATTTAGAATTTTTATCGAGGTTTCGTTATTGGGAAAAGTTACATGGCTATTAGAAAAATGAGTTTTAAATTTTTTAATTGTGCTCCAAATTTTTTTAACTGGAGTTTCCTTCGTAAGTGATCCACAAAATCGTCTAAAACTAGATTTTTTTTTAATTTGTAATTGTTTTTTAACGAAAGCTTTAATTCTATTACAGTTTATGTAATTTTCCACGGTTTGGTTATCTACATAGGTTTTGATTGCTTTTCGTCTATTGTTTATTAACTCATCGCATTCGTTGTCCCACCATGGTGCCCCCTTAGTTTTATCTCTAACTGTTATGTAAGGGATATTATCTTCTGCACTAGAATTGACAATATTATGCCATTCATTATAATCCACGTCATGTCGATCAGACAGCTTAGTTTCTATAGTGCCCATGTATTTTGGCCAATTTGCTTTTTTGAAATTTCTTCTGGTACCTAATATGCTGCCTCCATTTGAGGATTGTGTTTGGATAATTTCACATATAGTTGGGAAATGGTCACTTTGTCCACTATCTGGGTGTACCCACCAATGACACTTAGATGCTAAATCTTGAGTTACTATGGTAAGATCAACTGCTGATGGATTCTGCCCTGGTTGTACCATTCTGGTGGAGGTACCATCATTCATTATAACTAATTGTTCTTCATCAACGAATTCCATTATTATTTTCCCATTATGGTTGTTACCAGCACATCCCCATACCTGATCATGTGCATTTAAGTCTCCCATGATTATATAAGGTTTGTGAAAATCTTTTTTAATATTATTCCATGTCGATTGTTTTATTTGCTGACCTGAAGGGTTGTAGATATTAATTATATTTAGGTCAAATTTTGGTAAGTTTATACCTATCACCTGCATATTTGATGTTCTGTCAGAGTTGCTCACTCGTATACTAGTGTGTTCAAAACTATCTTTAATTAGGATCATAATGCCACCATATCCATCATATCTATCTTCCCTGTATATGAAATAGTTTTTTATATTTAATATATACGTGTTATTTGTCCATGTTTCATTTAATAAGATTACATCTGGTTTAAGTTCTTTAATGAAGATTTTTAAATTATCATAATTTGGTTTAATACTTCTAATGTTCCACTGCATGAGAGTGAAACAGCCTTGCATTTGGAATTTTTTATTTTTATTTTGATCTATAAAATGATGGGGGTGATGAGTTAATATCTAAATAGCCTGTGTCAAACGTAGGTGAGCCTATGCTTTTAAAATTACAAATTTGTGCAATAAAATTGAGAACATGTTCTCTGTCTGAATTATTTAATTTACTAGCCATATTCATAATATCTTGAAGGGACTGAGAGCTTTCTCTGAAAACGTTTTCAGAGGTTTGTTTTTTGGTTTTATTAAAATTTGGTGAATTTGGGGTACTATATGCCATGGAGGAAGTGGATGGCAACCTACCATTGGGGTTTAATATATTCTCGTTGTGTAGATCTTTATCGTATGTCCCATTATCTTGTGCTCGCCTTTTATTTCCTTTAAGTGTGACACTATAAGTGCTGGATTTTTGTTGATTACTGACGTGTGTCGTTCGTCTAGAGTTTAATGGGATACTTTGTGGTTCCAGGTTTTTAGTGCCTTGAAAGGCAGGGAAATCACTCGGATGGTTAATGAAATTATTATTTTTTGTTTTTGGAATTTTTTCAGAAGCCTCAAAAAAAGATAGATTTTCTAAAGACATCATCTCTCTAATTTTTTTTTGTCTCATAAATTCGGGACATTGATGGCTTGTGCTATTATGCTCAATACTGTTACAGTGAACACATTTCATAACACACGTTTCATTTGGTTCATGTATTTTAGTACAATTAATGCATTTACTATTTTTTGTTTTGCACAGATTTTTGGTGTGCCCGTAATTTAAGCAGTTATAACACTGTATCACTGGCATTATATATGGCAAGACTCTATGTTCTATACCGCAGATCAATACTCCCCTCGGTAAAGTAGTCCCTGTAAAGGTATAACAAACAGTTCCAGTTGGGAGAAGTGTAACCACCTCCTCACTTTGGCTGCCCTGTTGAGATATCTCATCCATTTTTTGCTTAATTCTTCTATTAAAACGTTTGACATGAATAATTTTACAATTTTTTGTATTGGGTTCTGAGTATTTCAACAGGGTATCCTCTGTGAAGTCTCTATTGATAAATTTTACAATACCTTTACAGGTTACATTCTTATTAGGGATGAACAAGTCATATCCTTTATCTTTTAACGTATTTGAATCCAAAAAATCATTTGCGGCTTTTCTGTTTTTAAATTCCACACTAATTCTATTTATCCCCTTTTTATGAGTTTTAAAGATTTCGTTTAATTTTAGATCATAGATTTCTCTAGCTATGGCCAAATAGTTATATTTCCCGATATTCAAATTTTCATTATTGTATTCTATATAGACTTCAAACGGACCTTTATCATAAATATCATATCTAGATGGGATGTTATTTAAATTTATACTTTCTTTTTTATCAGTAACAATTATTTGTTTTTTGTTATTTCTTAAATTATTATTATTACTTAGATTGCCTATATAACTCGTATTTGTAGTCATTGGAACATCAAAGTTATCATTTTTTTCGACTAAATTTAAATCTGGGGGCTTATCACCCCCAGACGTGTCCCCCATTTTTAAAACTAGTTTGCTTTATTTATTTAATTATTTTTTTTAATTATTCTATTGAAGTGTTTTAATTTAGGCTATTAGAATTATAATTTATAAAAGATTTTATTAAAATACCTGACTTTCAAAAGCGGACAGCAATTCAAATTTTGACACCACTACCTTGTCAAAAAATCAATCAAACTTTAAATTCCAAATTATTAGCTATTTTTATCCAAATTTTCTCAGAATTAACTTCGGAATATAGTTCTTGCAGCTACGTGACAAAAATTATTGCAGTATTACTTTTTCTGTCTCAACTAAACGGCTTTTTCAAAGAACTCTGATATAAGTATATCATTCAACTTTGACAGTCTTGTAATATTGTCGGAGCTGAAATTATAAAAATAAACACAAAAATCAGGTGTGTTCGGAATCCAAACTTACTTTTAAAGCTTATCTACTGGATAACTAACTGGAATATATTATATTATACAAGCAACTATCAAATTAGAAAAAATAGATTTGATTCACTTTTAGAACCTGTAAAGTAAAACAACATATTTTGACATGTTTTTAAATCTGCCGCGTTTCGATACTGCTTAAAAATTTGGCAACACAGCGGAATGGGTTGTAACATCTATCCGTACCTGTATCTGTGATCCATCTGTCATCTGTATTCTGTATTTTCAATCTTTTCAATGTCATTATTAAACAGGTTATGTTTATAAAATAAAAAAATAAATTGCAGCCGCATATATCACAAATTACAATAGATTTAAAAGTTATATGTATTGTAAATTTGATCAAATTTAACTTATTAACATGCAGAAAATACCCAAGAGAAGTGCTTTATTGGACACCTTGCATAAAGGATTTGTGTTGTCATGCATTGGAGTTACTATTTATGCTGGTTCTTTATTCGCCGTTAGATATTATAATCGTTTTATTAAACTAAAACCAGAAAAAGGACAAGAATTGTTGGATAGAGAAAATTTACTATCAGAAGGTGCCTCGCCAGACAAAGCTCCTATATTGACTGTTTAATATAGTTATTGTAGTGGTATATATTTGTAAATAAAGTACATATTGTTGGTTATTTTTACTTTTAATAAATACCTATTTAAAAGATTTATTCAAAGGTATAGGTCAATTATATTGGACTAATATATTCAAAAAAATGATCCAATAAAATCGCAATGAATAAGGTGGGGTAGTTATAGGGCTAGTTCAATATGTCACAGTTTGAAATGTATGCTAAAATAAAAAGTAACGTAACTGCTAACATATGTAAAAATATTATGTATAGTTCATGTTAGATGTGTGTTTGACAATGTTTGCTTAAACATTATTGTTTATTTTTAAAATTTCTGTAAACAATCAACGTCAAAGAACCCAAAGAAATAATGTCACATTTGAAATCAGCTGCGCCTCGTATATTCAAGATGGCGTGGAACTGTAAAGTTGGGTTTCAACGTTAATTCATTTTGTTACTGCAGATTAGATTTTCACATTTTTTATGTTTGGATATTAAAAATATGAGTTCAAGAAGGTAAAATTGTTTAAATATATTTTGTTTATATATCAAACTATATTCACTATAATATTAATATATTATATTTTCAGTAAAGTATGCTACAATGTTCAGGTCTAAAAATACAACTGCATAAAAACAAAAAATGTTTACATTTCAATGTAAAAAACTAAATGGTAAACAAAAAATGTTTAATAGTGTACATTTTTTAATAATGTAGGTGGTTTTGGCCCACGATCAGCGGCATAGACGCAGAAAAATTGTTGATGGAAAGAGGGGTGGATTGCAGTTTTCTGGCCCGACCTAGTTCCTCCAACCCTGGAGATTTTACATTATCTGTGAGGTAAGTGTAATTCCAGCAACAGCTTATCCTAGATTTATATTTGCATTTAAATTGATCCTAATAAAAAGCAGCTTTTTTTTATTTATAAGAGTGCTCAGACATGGTTTTTAAGTTTAGTTCATGTATTTTAAATCATGTATTATCATGTTTAGTTCATGTATTTTTAAAGAGACCAAATCTTGAAGGACATCCAGATAATTAATCTAGCCACAATATTTGACTTGATTTATCATATCATTTTTTGTGACACTTGTTTAGATATTATCCTTGATTGAGGTATTGGATGGACACCTCAATCAATGATATTATGAAGTTATTCTACATTTTATCCACAGAGAACGGCAGTTCTCACCAGTGGCGCACAACACCCCTACAAGCGACACTATATATACACGAAATTTTCGATTTTCTAAACCTGACTGAATTGAAAATTGGGCCAAATCCCATATTAAAGTTTAGGAAAAGACTTGTCCATCCATATGTTACTTCTTCATTTTGGTCCAAGGGTGTGGATTTTACGGCCCTTCCCATTTAAAGCCTGTTTTTCGTTCTCGTCCCCAAAACTCCCAAAAATTTCAAAAATTTAAGCCCGACCTTTGCGGCTTCTGATAGCATAGATCATTACCTTTCCAACGCATGTTTAATTTTGAAAATCGGTTATACCATTCAAAAGTTATCGAGCTCAGAAATATGACTCAATTTTTATTTAAAAAATGGAACATGTTTGTGGATATGTATGTATGTATGTATGTATGTATGTGTGTGGAAAAGTTAAACCGATCTGAATTTTTTTTTCTGTGTTTCAAGAGGGTGTGAGGGCCGATTCAGAACCGGTCTAATTTTTGACTTCTGACTACCCGTAAGTTAGCTAGAGGACTAGGTAAATACAAAATAGCATATTTTTTGGGCGTATATATCTTGGGTTCAAGAAGAGATAGGAAAACCGCAAATACACCAAATAAATAGGGTTGAGTTAAGCTTTCAAATGGTGTTCAAGCGATCAAGCTGAGACATACGCAGTGCTCACCATAGCCAAAAAACTGAAAAATTAAACTTTGAAAATTTTGGTTTTTCAACAATTACTCAAAATTTCAACCTACGAATTTCGCCAATAACTGAGCGTTTGTAGAAGAACTCAGGACGCGTCTAACGGTGTATACCTTATATCTGGGAAAATTCTAATTTTTAAGTTATAGGCTTCATAAGTATGATCAAATCTATTTCTTATGGGAAAAAACGGTTTTTCAAGCTCAATAATTCCTGTAATACGTTCAGTTATCATAGTCGATCTTGGATGCATCAGATACTACTTGTCAATACGTTTCAAATTCATGTTTAGTGATTAACATCAGGTAAGCCGTTCAGAAGTTATAGGGCTCCAAAAGTAGAATTAGTCCAGGAACTGAAATTTTTCACTTCGCAATTTTTACAGAATGGATCGATTTGCTTAAAAATTTGACAATAAGTAGTGGATAGTCCAAGGATCAAAATCTATATGATGCCGAAAGACGCTTTTACTATGGGGTGGTTGCCACCTCATCTCGAGGGTGGAATTTTTTTTTTATATTTTGACCACAAATGCTGGCAAAAATATTAATTATAAGCAAAAAATGTTCATTATACATTTTTTTGATAAAATTAATAGTTTTCGATTTATTAGTTATCGAAGCTGTTAGTTTTATATCGGAAAGATTACCAGATAACGGCAGTTCTCGCCAGTGGCGCAGAAATACACCCCCCTACACGCGACACTATTATATATACGAAATTTTCAATTTTCTAAATCTGACTGAATTGAAAATTTTGCCATCTCCCATCTTCAAGTTCAAAAAAAGACTCACCCATTAATATGTCAACCATCCATTTTGGTCCAAGGGTGTCGATTTTACGGCCCTTCCTATTTAGGGTCGGTTTTTCGTTCTGGTCCCCAAAACTCCCAAAAACTTCGAAAATTTAAGTCCGACTTTTGCGGCTTCTAACAGTACTGATCATTACCTTTCCAACGCATGTCTAATTTTGAACATTACCAGAGAACGGCAGTTCTCGCCAGTGGCGCACACCCACACCACCCTACACGGGACACTATATATACACAAAATTTTCGATTTTCTAAATCTGACTGAATTGAAAATTGGGCCAACTCCCATCTTAAAGTTCAGAAAAGACTCACCCATTTATATGTCAACCATCGATTTTGGTCCAAGGGTGTAGATTTTACGGCCCTTCCTATTTAGGGCCTCTTGTTCGTTCTCGTCACCAAAACTCCCAAAAAGTTTAAAAATTTGTCCAACCTTTACGGCTTCTAATAGAACTGATCATTACCTTTCCAACGCATGTCTAATTTTGAAAATCGGTTATACCATTCAAAAGTTATAGAGCTTAGAAATGTGACTCAATTTTTATTTAAAAAAGGGAAAATGTTTGTGGATATGTATGTATGTGTGTTTGAAAGTTAAACCGATTTGATATTTTTCTCTGTGTTTAAAGAGGGGGCCAGGGCCGATTTAGAACCGGTGTAGTTTGTTACTTTTGACGACCCATAAGCCAGCTACAGGACTTGGTAAGTGCAAAACGGCATATTTTTGGGGGTATATATATTCGGATCACGAAGAGGCAGGAGAACCGCAAATACATCAAATCAATAGCGTTGACTTAAGCTTTCAAATGGTGTCTAAGCCGCTAGGATCAGACATATACACGGCTCAGTATAGCCGAAAAACTGAAAAACTAAACTTTGAAAATTTTTTTTTTCGACAATTACTCAACATTTCAACGTACGAATTGCTCCAATAACTTAAGGTTTGTAGAAGAACTCAAGACGAATCTAACGATGTATACCTCATATCCGGGAAAATTCGAATTTTTAGGTTATAGGCTTCATAAATATGATAAAATCTATTTCCTGTGGGAAAAACGGTTTCGAAAGCTCAATAATTCCTGTAATAGCTTCAGTTATCATACTTGACCTTAGATCCATCAGATACTACTGGTTAATACGTTTCAAACTCATGTTTACTGATCAAAATCGGTTAAGCCGTTTAGAAGTTATTAAGATACAAAAGTATAATCCAATTAACGATTATTCCCCAAATGGTTTATGTAGTTGTAGTGGTTACGATGCTAAATTTGATCTGGCAACGGGCAATCCGACTTAATTTACCGGCCATCTCAATATATTTTTTTTTCAATCTATTTCGAATAGAAAAAAATCTAGTGTACATTCGATTGACACTAGATCATTTGGGAGATAATGCAACAAAGGTGACAATTTATAAAGCTTGACGTGTAATAGAGGAACATTGCATTCAACTTCATACATTTAATGTATAAATACCTTTGAAAAACTCCTGATACAAGAATAAAAAACCGCTAAACGCCGTAAAAATGAGTGGCGCATAAAATATTCCAGCTACAAAAGATCTGATATGAATGTTATGTGGCGCGAAAATGGATTTTCATTTGATGCAAAACAAAATTTTAGTTTTATTTTAAAATATTTTTCCATAATATTTGCTAAATTTGAAATAAACGCGCCACAAAAGAGTTTCAAAATTCAAACTGTATCAAAGTTACTCTTGTGTGGCGCGTTTACTTCAAATTTAGCAAATATTATGGAAAAATATTTTAAAATAAAACTAAAATTTTGTTTTGCATCAAATGAAAATCCATTTTCGCGCCACGTAACATTCATATCAGATCTTTTGTAGCTGGAATATTTTATGCGCCACTCATTTTTACGGCGTTTAGCGGTTTTTTATTCTTGTTTTATATTGACCAGAACTTTGTGGTATTGCTAAAAATCTTTCTATTATTTACTGCCATTAACATTACATCCAGGATCTTTTGGCTAACAGGCAATTTCACTACAATATATTAAATCTACTAAAAAATAAACGTTTTTATGTAACAATAAAGTGCATTCGTGGATACCCTGGACAAATTGTCATTGACAACTCCTAACCTTAATATAAATAATACCCTGTAGTAAAATGCCTTTTACAGAATTAAGCTTTTATCCACATATAATGAATTAAAATGACAATACAATTAATCAATAAAATAAACAATGACAAAAGAATATTAAATTATACTACATTCACCCAGCCCTATTTTTGAACAAAATCTTCCAAATATCTTGGTTTATTTTTAGTTCTAGCTGATTTACAGCTAGATTGAAAATCTGAATTTTCCAATCTTGGTTCATGATTATCATCAGGTACTAGATTCGGTTCTTGAGCAGGTAAATTTTCTGTCTCATCTGGTATTGATTCAGTTGAAATTCTCTGGTGTATTATTTGGACTATCATTCTCATCTTCATCGCTATTGTGGTTCAATAATTTTAGGTCATCTCTAGGAGCTAAATGTTTCGTTGCAACTGTACTTTTCTTTTCGTTTGGATACTGTATTGAGGCATGATCTGAATTGGCTTCTAAAAGATCAACCTCTTCAACTAAAGGATCAAACTTACTTTTTCTTACAAATTTTCTTAGTAATACTTTGTCTGAATCTTTAAGCCATGAAGGAATAAAAGTTCCGCTAGTTGATCTTCATTGATAAGTAAACAAACATTCATTGGGGTGTACAATTGGTTGCTGTACACAGTAAACTTCGTATAGAGTGCAGAGCATCTGGTAGAACAGTTTCCCATTTAGTGAGTCTAAATTTCTGGTTTTTAATGCTAGATTCACTGCTTTCCATATAAGTCCATTGTATCTTTCGACTTAACTATTTCCTTCAGGGTTATATGGTGTTGTTCTACTTTAAAGATATTCCTTTAGAATGTAGATAATTAATAAATTCTTGTGAAGTAAAGCTAGTTCCCCTGTCAGAATGTATATGCAGGGCCGTGCGGTGCTATGATGCGGTGAGGCAGTTGCATCAGGAGGCATCACAAGGGGGCGGCATAATCAGTAAAATGAAAATACATCAAAATAATCATATGAATAAGAAAGGGTGTGCAAAATAGAATATTTGAAAAATATCCGATGGTGTGTGTCACTTGAGTTTAAGGCAAAGGCCAGACAAGCGATAATTTACGTCGCCGTAAGAGCAGTAAAATGAAGCGCGAAAAATGGGTACTATCCTACGTTGCTATGTTGCTGCGCTATATTTTACAGCTCGTCTGGCCATCCACTACCTTCACCGTGGGACCCATTTTAGCGCTTCATTTTACTGCTCTTACGGTGCCGTAAATTATCGCTTGTCTGACTTCAGGCTAAAGAGTGGTGCATGCCACTCTGTAAACTCAGTTTTAAAAGTGAAATCGTCTTCTTCTACAGAAACAATAACCTTTTCTTGTAATATACAAGAGCTGTACACTTTTTTTCTTGTTCTACAAAGCGTTGGGAAGCTCTGAAAAAACATGTTTCACAACTACTAACTTTAAAACCGTTAAGCGATACTAGTAGATGCATTGAAACCTTTAAGATTTCAATTTTGTGAAATATATGATGCCTTATTCGAAATAATAGAAGAAGTCAACAAAGATACAGAAACTAAAGTCAAAGCATGAAGATTAGCAAAAAATATTAAAAATTATAAATTTATATGCGGTGTAATTCTTTGGCATGATATTTTATTTCATATAAATTCGATCTCAGTCTCGAAGATGTTGCAACATGTAACTATAAATTTGTTGGATTGTGCAAAAAGGTTGTCAGGAACAATAAAAAAAATTAAAAGTTACAGACAATCTGGCTATGACAAAACGAAAATTACTGCTAATGAAATTGCAGAAAATCTTGATTAAAGCTCCGAATTTCCAGCTAAAAATGAAATTCAAGCCAGGAGAAAAAAGCGTCAATTTGATGATAAAAAATCTATGGATGAGCTCTTACCAGAAGAAGATAAATTTAAAATAATTTTTTTCATCTATATTTTATACATTGTCATTCGATTAGTTGATTGTTCAATTTTCGCTTCTAGAAATTCATAAATAAATAAATTTTTGATGATGTTTTTAAATTGGAGAAAATAAATGATAAAACACTAAAAAATATTGTATGAATCTTCATTCAATACTTTCAATAGAAAAAGAATCGTAGATATACAGGCAAATGATCTTCTAGAAGAATTATGTGATATATCCCAAATGATAACATAGTCCATGAAACCTTTAGAAGTTTTGAACTATTTCTGTACACCCAAATGTAGTTGTATCGCTAAGAATTTTATCAACACTCCCTGTCTAGTTAGTGAGTGGGGAAAGAAGTTTTTCAAAATCAAAAATTATTAAAAACTGTTTACGAATGTCCATAAGACAAACAAAACTATTCAATAGAGTCCTCACTGGCTGCTACTTTAGACTACAAAAATCTGATTGACGAATTTGCCAAAATTAAAGTCAGAAATGTTATTTTTAATGTTAATATGCATCTCATTTAATTTAAATTATGTTTTGTTTTTAAAATAAAAGTGTTCATTTTGTGCAGTTACATTTAATAAAACTAAAAGTTAAGTTATATTTAAGGGGCGGCATTTCGAAGCCTTGCATCATATTGAAAAAATGTACTGCACGGCTCTGTGTATATGTTACCGTAAAAACCCGATTTCAGTTAAAACCCGAATTTACTAGGAAAAACTAGTTTTAACTGTGGGCTTTAGACAATTCTAGTTGTAACTAGTGAAAACTAGAACTATCAAATATTTTCAGTTAATTCTAGTTGACACTATACATATTTCAGTCAAAACTACACTCACCGGCAGAAAAAACCGCCACCCCAAAAAATGGGTCATTTTTAATGTCTTGTATTTCCTAAACCTGATGTCCGATTTAAGTAATTTTTTTAATATGTTATAGCCTTATTCTTTAACAATATCGCTGTAATAATATCGTTGCTAGACAGGTACATTGTCATTGTATACACGGTGTACGAATCAAACTGTTTTTTTCTCAAACTTTGGAACACCCTGTGGAATGTTCTAGCTTTTATAAAATACTGAAATTAAAACCCAAGTATAGCTTCAGGTTTTCTTAACATTCTGTTTTTTGATTCATTCTCTTGTGTTGGATAATAAAAAAGGCACTTTAACAACTACCCCTGTTTTTTGTCAATATAGGGTGTTTTTAAATAAGTACGGCAAACTTTAAGGGGTAATTCTGCATGATAAAATAATGACAGTTTGCTTTATAAACGTATGCCCGCAAATGCTTTGTTTCCGAGATAGGGGGTGTTGAAATTGTTCTTACAAACTGACGATTTATTTATTGCTCTAAAACGGTTTGTGATATGCAAATAAAATTTGGTAGATTTTAAGAGGTAGTTATTGCGCATTTTTTGGCCTACAATTAAGAATTTTATATTCACCATTGACGTGCATACGAGATATATCTAAAATGTTTATAACCCAATTTAAAAAATTCTGTAAATTTAAATCATGGCTATCTTGATCCTCATCACCAACTGTTACATCATCTAAATAAGCACAAACACCTTATAGATTTTCTTTCTTAATGATAGAATCGATGGCTCTCTGAAAACATGATACTCCATTGGTAACCCTAAAAGAAATACAACGAAATTGGTAACGGCATCCACTTGCCTCGAAAGCTGTAAATGGTTTGTCAGATTCGTGAATTGGTATTTGATAAGCATATTTTAAATCAATTGAGCTAAAAATTTTATATATTGATATCTTATGACTCTAGTGAATCAATATTCGGCAACGGATATGATTATGATTTTCGTTTTTAGTTACTAATACTTGGGCCCTTCAAGGTGCTTTACTCTCTTTAATAATTTCTATTTTAAGGAGACGTTTTATTTCTTGTTTAACAAATTCTTAGGGTGATCATTTTCTGTTAAATTGGCAAACAATAAGGGTGGCTTAATTTTAGCTTCAGTAAGACAACATATCTTAAGAGGTTTTCTTGGTCCACCAAATTTAACTTCTACACTTTCATGTTGTTTCATAATATCTTGGCATAAAATCACATCTGTACAAAGATTGGATAAAACTAAAACTTTTGTTTGATCATATTTTTCTTTATCAATCTGAATATTTATTAAATAGCCTTGAATATTTGCTGAGAATGACATAGATGCCATAGAAACTTGGACCTCTTGTATTGGAAAAATTTTAAGCTTATTTTCAATAGCGAATTCATGATCTAAAAAAGTATCTGAGCTTCCAGTGTCTATTAAGGCTTTGGCATCAATTTTGTTAACTGTTACTTTGGCTATACATTTTGAAAGCGATGAAGGCGTTTCCATTGAAGAAGCGATTACCATTGTAGAAGTATAAGTTGATCTCGTTTGAATTTTCTTTGATTGCATGCACATTTTAGCCCAATGTCCAATTTTATGACAGTTTTGGCAAGTCGCAGCCCTTGCTGGACATAAAGATCGATGATGTCTTGGATGTAGTGGGGACGCGTGACTCTAAATTGTTACCAAAACCAGATGTAAAAAATCTTATTAAAAAAATTATTTTGAACCTCCCAAATAGAAGTTTTGTTTTCAATCCTGTGTATATAATTATGTATATATAATAGGTATAACAATAAATAATAAACAAACTAAACAGATTATTCTACCATATAATTAACATAAAAAAATTAACAAGTAGAAAAAAGAACATATTTTAAAAACTATTGTGACGAATTTCTAACTGAGGCCGGCCCTGCCCCTAGTAGTCAACAAACAACAGCGACACGTCATCGACGAGTAATGTCTCCGCTAATCCAGAAGTTTCCCCGATGATAGGCGTGGACCCGCCTCAGGCCTTCCAAATGTTCTCGAAGCAGAGCCGTATCTATATAAGCGGATGATTTTTAAGCAGCAGTCAGTCAGTTAATATATTCGACGCGATATATTGTTTTATTGTTTGATCGGGTTGCTGAAATGTATGTATTTTTAAAGTAGATAAGTCGTATTTGTAAATAAATTAAATGTTAGAAAGTGTAAAATAAATTAGATATTGTTGTTAAATAAGTGTTAATTGTAAGTGTTATAAATAAACAATTTCAAGTAAGTCTTTAATTTATTTAATAATAATTAAAAGTCAATTCGCGTAATATTTCCTAAAAAAACGTAACAAAATGGTGCAGAAGTGAGGATACTTGAAATAAATATCAACGTAAATTTTCGGTTTAAATACACTGTGAATCTTTTAAAAATAAATAAAATATAAATCGTAATAAACAAAGTGTGTGATCATGCCTTCCTTGTGTAAGCTAACAACTGCAGATCTGAGGCTTGAATTGGAAGAAAGGGACCTGGACTCTACTGGCAAAAAGGCCGATTTAGTCAAACGTCTGAAGGACGCCCTAAAAGAAGATGGTCATGATCCAGAAGCCTATTTATTCGAGGACAAGCATGCTGATTTGGTTTCATTAATTTCGAAAGTTTCCTGCTGTGTGACCAAACTCTATGGACTAGTATCGTTGCTACAAAACCAAGTCTCTGCTTCTGAAGTAAAGATCAAGGAGATGGAAAAGAAGATAGAAGAGGATAGGCCCAAATACAAATCGGAGCCACGGCCGATAACTGAAGGCAGTGTAAGTTCTGCTCGAGTCAAAATTCCAACTTTCGACGGAAAGTCTTCCTGGAACAGTTATGTGAAACAGTTCGAAGCAGGTGCAAGAGCGAACGGATGGTCTGAAAAAGACAAAGCTGTAAACCTGGTTATTGCTCTTCGAGGAGAGGCTTTAGATGTACTTGAGACCGTAGCAGTAGAGGAAACTAATGATTATGAACAACTTATGAAGAGACTAAACATGCGCTATGGGCAGGAACATTTGGAGTATGTCTATCAGGCGCGGCTTAAAAATCGACGACAAAAGAAAGATGAAGCTCTTCAAGAATATGAGCTAGATATTGCTAGGCTAGTGCGATTTGCTTATCCAACAGCTCCCGAAGACATGATGGAAATGTTGGCTGTTCAAACATTTACCGATGGTCTTCGTGATTTTGAAATGCAGAGAACACTGCGATTAGCTCGTCACAAGACGCGGTGTCCGCGGCCCTCGAGTTCGAATCAGCTACGCAGGCCTCTGGTGAGTACAGTGCAGTTCGAACTGCGAAAGAAGAGGATGAAGACAAACTTGACCAGCTGGTAAATATGGTGAAAGGCTTTACATCGAAGAAAACGAAGACCATGAATTGCTTCAGTTGTGGCGAAAAGGGCCACGCACGTAGTTTAAGTAAGAACGCAAATCAAGAAACTCACCAGCAGGAAATAAGAGAACGGACAGACCCTAGGGGGGTAGCCTCGACTCAGAACTTCTCTAAAGACCATCTAATACTAATAGCTTCTTTGAAATGCCGTGAAGATAGTGTATATGTAGATGGAGAAATAAATGGTAAAAAGTATACATTGTTGGTTGATACCGGAGCGACCAGGACCATTATACGACCGTCAGTTTTAAACAGCCCTAAGAAACTCTTACCAACGAGGTTGCGACTGCGGACTGCCACAGGTGAAAATGCCAACATCCACGGAGAAATCCAGATACAATTGGGGATCGGAGCAGAAAAGTTCGTCCACACTGTCATAGTTGCAGACATCGAAGAAGATGTTATATTAGGAATGGACGTAATGAATTTGCATGGATTTCAATTGGATTTTAAGAATAGGGTAATTAAAGTTGGCAACGAGGAGGTATTTCTTCATCCACATGATGACAGAACTGTGCTAGCAGCCATTAAAGAAGATACAGTTGTGCCTGCGAGGAGTGAAACGATCATCGTAGCGCGGCTACAGGGAACTGTAGAAGAAGGAA
Organism: Diabrotica virgifera virgifera; assembly: GCF_917563875.1. NCBI lineage: Eukaryota > Metazoa > Arthropoda > Insecta > Coleoptera > Chrysomelidae > Diabrotica > Diabrotica virgifera. The sequence continues at coordinate 141,471,610 of NC_065446.1, read as the reverse complement.
CACCTGTTATGATGGAGCCATGGAACCACGACGAGGAGGTTGGCCGAGGGATCATAATTGGAAAGGAATTGGTTACTTCTGCTAAAGAAATTCCCGTGAGATTGATTAATGTCAATGACTACCCGGTGACCATCAAGAAGGAGACAAAAGTAGGAACTTGTGTACCCGTGACGTCCATAATCCGTCAGACGACAACATCAGATAATTCCAACGACAAGTTCGACCAAATGGTTGCAGTTGCAGGCCAATCTCTAAATCAAATGGAAAAAAGGAAATTAAGGGAATTTCTTAGGCAATATCGTGACATATTCGTACCGAAAGGAGGAAAGACAGGAAGAACGACAGTTGTCAAACATAAAATTGACACTGGTACCGCTAGGCCAATTCGTCAATCAGCTCGACGATTACCACAGGCGAAGAGAGAGGAAGCTGAAAGGATTGTTCAAGAAATGAAGAAAGACGGGGTGATAGAAACTTCTACGAGCCCATGGGTCTCTCCGGTGGTCCTGGTCAAGAAGAAAGATGGAACTACGAGGTTCTGTGTGGACTACCGTTTGTTGAACAATGTTACCAATGTTGGACACATTGGCTGGAAGTAAATTGTTTTCTACGTTGGACTTGAAGTCTGGATATTGGCAGGTAGAAATGGATCCAATGGACAAGGAGAAGACGGCCTTTACGACAGGATCTGGATTATGGGAATTCAACGTTATGCCGTTCGGACTCTGTAATGCTCCTGCGACATTTGAGAGGCTTATGGAAAATGTGTTGAGAGGGTTATCTTGGAAGACGTGCCTGGTGTATTTAGACGACATAATCGTTTTGGGGGAGACGTTTGAAGACCACCTGAAGAATTTAGAAGACGTTTTTAATCGACTTAAAGCTGCCCAGTTAATGTTAAATCCCAAGAAATGCCAGCTATTTCAAAGTAAAGTCAATTATCTAGGCCATATAGTCAGCAAAGAAGGAGTGGCCGTGGACAAAGGAAAAATCGATTCCATTAAGGAATGGCCGGAACCAACTGATAAACATCAAGTGAGAAGTTTTCTGGGACTATGTACTTACTACCGGAGATTCATTAAGAAGTTTGCAGATATCGCTAAGCCATTAACGCGACTTACAGAGGAAGCAAGGGATTATTGCTGGGATGGAGACTGCCAAACGGCCTTTGAAACTTTGAAGAGGCATTTAATTACAGCGCCAATATTAGGGTATCCACTGCCAGAAGGAGAGTTCATCTTAGATACGGATGCAAGTAATGTGGGAATTGGAGGAGTGCTGTCGCAGATCCAAGGAGGACAGGAACGAGTCCTTGGATATTTTAGTAAAGTGCTTTCAAAACCTGAACGAAATTATTGCGTCACGAGAAGAGAACTTCTAGCAGTAGTAAAATCAGTGGAACACTTCTATCAATACCTCTACGGAAGGAAGTTTCTAATCCGAACCGACCATGCCGCCCTTAAATGGTTAATGCAGTTTAAGAATCCAGAGGGTCAGATAGCCAGGTGGATTGAACGACTTCAAAAATATGATTTTAAGATCGAGCATCGAGCCGGAGTTAGCCACAGGAACGCTGATTCTCTATCTAGAAGACCGTGTCCAGCAGAATGTTCCCATTGCAACAAAACAGAGTCAAAGGAAGCAGCAGTACTAAGAACAACAGTGGTCAACGACGAGTGGACGCCTACCAAGATCAAGGAAGAACAAGAAAAAGATCCAGTTTTACAGAAGATTCGAAAATGGAAAGAAGAAAATCGTCGACCATCTTGGCAAGAAATATCAAGCCTAGGCTCAGTAGTTAAGACGTATTGGGCCCAGTGGGACTCATTTATCTTGGAAGACAGTTTGCTTAAACGAGTAATAGAAAATGATGATGGTTCAGTGAGCAGAACACAGTTGGTGATTCCAAAGAGCAGAGTAGCCGAAGTACTTCGTCAGTTACACGACAGTCCATCAGGAGGGCATTTTGGTGTAAAGAAGACCCTTCAGAGAATTCGGGAACGATTTTATTGGATGAATAGTTCCGACGATGTGAAGGACTGGTGTAAGAAATGTACTACCTGTGCTACAAGTAACGGACCCTACCGGAAAAGAAAGGCTCCTATGAGACAATACAATGTTGGAAGTCCGTTTGAAAGAATAGCTTTGGATATTGCCGGGCCATTTCCAGAAAGTGACAATGGATGCAAATACATGTTGGTGGTAATGGATTACTTCACGAAGTGGGTGGAGATCTACGCAATTCCAGACCAGAAGGCCGCCACTATTGCAGATGTGTTAATCAAAGACTGCATCAGCCGATTTGGAGTACCTCTGGAGATCCATAGTGACCAAGGAAGGAACTTTGAGAGCGATCTATTTCAAGGAATCTGTGATAAACTAGGCATGAAGAAGACGAGAACCACGGCCTATCACCCGCAATCGATGGAATGGTGGAGCGTATGAATAGGACAGTCGGCAAGTATTTGACAAAGATGGTGTCCAATCATCAACGAGACTGGGACCAGTACCTTCCGTTCTTCGCAATGGCCTATAGATCTGCTGTTAATGAATCAACTGGGCAAACACCAACAAAAGTTCTATTTGGACGTGAGATGCGTCTACCCTGTGATCTAGAGTTTGGATGTCGACCTGGAGAAGATGTTGCTGGTGAGGATTACGTGAATGAATTACGAAGAAGAATGGACGATATACATGAGTTGGTCCGTTCTAATCTTCAGATCGCTAGCGACCGAATGAAGAAACGATACGATACCCAAGCCGAGAGGGGATGTTTCAAGGAGAACGACAAAGTCTGGCTTTATAATCCAAAGAAGCGAACAGGTTGTTCTCCCAAGTTGCAGCAGTTCTGGGAAGGTCCGTACCTCATTCTGGGATTCTGATAGATGGCGCTAAACGAGTAAGTCGTGTTTATGTCGAGGTCCGAGAATTTTTGATTTATTTGTAATTAATTGCATTCTGTTAGTGGTTTTAAGTGTTAATCCCTGTACAAACGTGTGTGTGAGTAATAATATGCCGACCACAAGGAACAATCCTGAAATTGACAGCAAATCAATCGCTACACGTGTCGCGAAGCTTGAGGAATTCCTTCAAAAGGGCATAATGGATTTAAAATCGCAGATAACCAGCAGTAATCCAGGTACGCATTTTACCCAGATCAATGAATTCGAGAAAAATGCTTCGGAATTGATAGATTTTATTAAAGAGGAGCTAAATAAAGTTCAAAAAATGGTGCTACATAACCAATCCGATATAGAGTACTTAAAACAAGACAAACGAAATAAATCTCTTGTTATAATGGGTGTTAGTGAAAAAGAGAAAGAAGACCTTCCTGACGTTGTGGCGAACTTAATTGGCAATAAATTAAAAATAAATATTTCACCAACCAGTTTTGATTGTTGTTATCGACTAGGAAAAAAGCGGAGCAATGATAGGAGACCAAGACCAATTGCTGTGGTATTTATAAACAAGTGGTTAAAAGAACATGTGTTCAATCAAAAGAAGAATCTTAAAGGCTGTGGTGTGGTGTTTAGTGAGATGTTATCACCCAGTGGTCAGGAATTACTTAAAAAAGTTCGATCAACTTTTGGGGTAAAGAATTGCTGGACATTTCAAGGTAAAATCTATGCTTTTCAAAATGGTTCTAGGAAACTCATATCATCTGAAAATGACCTTTCGACATAGTAATTTATAAATGCAATTAATTAAACATTAAATTTACATGGGACAATTGCTCGGAGCTTGACAAATCTCAATCTGATTTGTTTATCTAATTATCTATTTGTTTATGTATTTTTGTATCTATGCTGTATTTAAAATAGTATTTTTCTAATTTAATTGATACATTGGGCATTAGTTGCTAATTTTAAGTAGGTATTGTTACTGGCAGTTAAAGTTTGCTTTTTGTTTTATTTAGGTTCGTATACTTGTTTACATTTCAGAGATTTATTATTGACTACAATTAGTACAGGTAATTTGGGGAGATTTTTTGTTAATTATAATTTATAAGCAGCCACTGATACTATTTGTAAGAAATGTTATTTAAATATATAATATATGCATCCGATTTAAGCAAATCATGAATAATCTAAAATGTGCTCACATTAATTCTAGATCTTTAGTTGCTCATTTCAATGATGTAAAAAGGCTTGTTCTGGATAATGATTTGGACGTATTAGGTGTAAGTGAGACCTGGTTAAGTAGAGGTGTTTCTAATCATATTATTGATATTCCTGGTTATCAGTTTGTAAGAGTTGATAGAAATAGAAATACTACGGGTGGAGGTGTAGGAGTTTATTTAAAGAGTAATATAAATTATAACATTATACAATCAACAAATGAAATAGAACAGATATGGTTAAAACTTTCGTTTAAAAATGAAACATTAGCAATCGGTGTGTGCTATAATCCCAATGAAATATTTTATAAAACTTTTTTCGACTCTTTTGAAACAGTTGTATCTTCAATATTGCCCTTAGTAGATCATATACTGTGCTTGGGTGACTTTAATGTTGATCTATTAAACTTTAGCAATTATTCTACACAATTCGTTATTGATTTATTAAATGGTCTTGGGTTAAAACAGCTGGTAAATCAAGCAACAAGAATCACAAAATCTACATCCACCCTACTGGATTATGTGATCACATCAAGTGAGGATAAAATAATTTCAGTTGAAATAAAACATATTCCTGAAATAAGTGATCATGAAATGATAATGTTAAAGGTAAGTTGTGAGGTTAAAACCAATAAAACAAAATTTATTACTGGTCGTAACTTTAAAAACTTAAATTATAATCAATTTAAATCTGATCTGGAGTCCATACCATGGAGAAATATTTATGACCTCACAGATGTAGATAGTAAAGTAACTTTTTTGTCTGAAAATATTGTTACATTGCTTGATATTCATGTCCCAATTAGGACTTACAGGATTACAAAGAAATATGCTCCATGGCTGACTGATACGATTAGAGCTTTAATGCTGGATAGGGACAAAGCATTTTTAAGTTACAAAATTTCTAAAAATATTGCACATTGGAATAACTACAAAAAATTACGTAATTTAGTATCAGCAGTCACTATAAAAGAAAAAAAATCATTTTTTAAAAATATTCATGTTAGATCTGCCAAAGATATGTGGAGCAATTTAAAATATTTGATAAATGACGATAAGCATGAGAAAAGTTTTGATGTAAGTAGCAAATGGAATATAAATGACATTAATAAACACTTTATTGAAGTTATACCAAAAATGAAAGAGGACTTAGATACAAAAATGTTTTATCAAAACAATGTTAAAACTTATTTTAACAAATTGCTTAATTTTAAACCAGTCTCTGAAACTGATATTTTATATATAATAAATAAGATAAAGAGTAAAGCTGTTGGACATGATGGTATTAACATATTAACATTACAGTTGTGTATTCCCTATCTTCTTCCGTATATCACGCATATTATCAACTTTTGTTTAAAACATTCTGTTTTTCCTAATAACTGGAAACGTGCGCATGTTATTCCATTACCTAAAACTAAAATTCCTAATAGTTTAAATGATCTTAGACCTGTAAGTGTTCTGCCAACATTATCCAAAATTCTAGAAAAGGTAATTGAAAATCAGTTAAGTACTCACTTAAATAAGAATAAAATTATTCCTTCTATACAGTCCGGTTTCAGGTCTGGGCATAGTTGTCTGTCTGCTTTAGTGAACATTACTGATGACATCTTCAAAGCTTATGATCAAAATAAAATATCAATTCTAATTCTTTTGGATTACTCGAAAGCCTTTGATACAATTAACCATGATTTATTATCCTATATTCTACAGTTCTCTGGGTTAGATGAAGGAGCAGTCGAGTTAATGAAATCTTATCTATCAAATAGATATCAAGCTGTAAAACTTCATCAAGAAATTTCTTCTTTTTTAGAACTTAACAATGGTGTTCCTCAAGGATCGATACTAGGTCCCATTTTATTCTCTGTGTATACATCAAATTTTCCTTCTGCTTTTTTGTCTTGCACTCAACACTACTATGCTGATGATACACAACTTTATATGTCATTTAATTTAGACGAGTGTGAACAAGCAGTTCATGCAATAAATTATGATTTATTAAATATGCAGATTTTTTCTCAAAATCATTGCCTAAAACTGAATGCGTCCAAAACTCAGGCTATTGTTTTTGGTAGATCCTCTCATCGAAAAATATTTTTAGAAACTTACTCAAATAAACTGCTTTTAGAAAATGGTAACTTGATTTTTAGCAAAAAGGTAAAAAACCTGGGGGTTTGGTTGGATGAAGACTTAAGATTTACACACCATGTTAGTCTTTGTTTACAAAGAGCATACGGGGTACTTAAGCTTCTATACCAAAGTCGTAATATATTAAACAGTGCTACCAAATCCTTGTTGTATGAATCTTTAATTTTATCAAAATTAAATTATTGCGATGTGCTTTATAACTCATGCCTTACTGAGACTGATTCTAGGAGAATACAGAAATTACAAAACTCCTGTTTGCGATTAATTTTTGGAATTAGAAAGTATCAAAGTATTAGCCATACTTTTACTTTAAATAAGTGGTTAAACATGAAAGACCGCAGAAAACTTCATGCTTTATGTTTCTACCATAAGATTCTTCGGGAAGGGGTACCTCCTTACCTATACAATAGAATAACTTATAGAACTGATGTCCATAACCTTAATCTAAGACATAGGAACACTCTCTCTTTACCACGTCACGTAACGCATTTTTTCAAACGCTCATTTTCTTTTTCAATTGCGAGTCATTTGAATAATTTTGATTATGATATTCGTACATTATCCGGACATAGTTTTAAGGAAAAAATGTTTAAATATTTGTTATCTGAGCAGTAATGCCAAGCCTACGATTTTTAGAGTACCTAATTTGCATACTATCTAGTAGTATCAGTATATGTAAGTATATTTATATACAAAATATAGTTTTTCGCCCTTCTATTAGGAAATGGGGGTTAGGTGGAAGAGCAGCTGTACATTGCTGTCCTTCAATGATGTACAAGCTGAACCTCGCCCTACAGACCAATTAATATTTTTGTTTTGTTGTATAATTTTTGGAATACTAATAAAGACATTTATTTCCAGATTTAGCCATACGGCTCACACTCCCTCTAAGGGGAAAATTGACTCATCCCAGATACCTACGGTATCAAAAGGATTGAGCTCTGGTGGGACTCTTTCCGTGTTATCGAGCCCTAGGTGACTTGGAATGCAGGTGTATCTCCCAAAAATTTTCGTACACTTCTGGCCGTCGCGAGTAGTACAGCTTTCTGCATGGTCTTATAAAGATGTTCATTCAGACCCAGCTTTTTTATGCTTTCGAGGAGGGTCTTCGGAATGACTCCAGTAGTAGACATGATAATCGGTATCGTCTGGGTACTTTGCATTCTCCATTGCCTTCGTATTTGAATTTCCAGATCTCTGTACTTGGCGATCTTTTCAGTAAATTTACTACGGAGATTATTGTTGTTAGGTATCGCCACATCAATTAGTGTTGTTTGTTTTGTTAATTTATTAACTAGTACGAGATCTGGTCTATTATGTGCCACTGTTTGGTCTGTGAGCACAGTGCGGTCCCAGTATAGCTTGTAGTTGCCATCCTCAAGCATACTCTCAGGGACGTATTGATAATAAGGGAGATGATCCGTTTGAAGAAGTCCCAGCTTGATAGCTATCTCCTGATGAAGGATTTTTCCCACTGCGTCATGCCGTTCCTTGTATTCAGTTGCAGCAAATGCCTGGCAGCCCCCTGTAATATGTTGGATGGTTTCTTGGGCTTGACATCCATATCGGCATCTGTCGTTTTGAACCTGAGGGTCTTTGACGATATATTTCAGGTAATTTCTGGTTGGTATAACCTGATCCTGAATGGCCAGTATTGATCCCTCCGTTTCAGGGAACATCTTTCCTGACGTCAACCAATAGTTCGACGCTGTATTGTCGACATAGTCTTGGCTGACCTCATTGGGATGTCGCCCGTGTAGAGGTTTACCCATCCAGGTGCGCAGTTTTTCGTCTTTAGTGAGGTGGTTTATGCGCATTTCTGGTTCCCTCAGTTTAATCGGTGTTGTGTCATCTACTGCGCAGATAGCGCGATGTAGAGTAGATGTCTCAGCCTGCATCTGAAAATAAGTTCTTAAGTTAGCAATTTGTTTGTCTAATTGCTCACCTATATCCATAAGTCCTCTTCCTTCTAAATTCCGTGGTAATGTCGTTCTTTCCACTGCACTTTTGGGATGGTGTTTTTGTGCCTTTGTAAGGTGCGTTCGTACTTTTCGCTGAAGATTTTCTATGTCCGTTTTTGTCCACTTAACAATGCCAAATGAGTAGCTAAGCGCGGAACATGCGTAGGTGTTTAGTGCCTTAAACAAATTTCTACTGTTAAGGTGTGAGCGAAGCAGCTGTTTTACCCTTCGTATAAACTCTGTAGTTATCTCTGTTTTCATTTGTTTATGGTCAATTTTCCGCGCTTGCTTTACTCCAAGATATTTATACATATCGTTTTCACCCATGGCCTCGATGTTCTGGCCATTTTGCATATCGAATCCTCCGGGCTGTACCTTTCCTCTGACTATATTTAAAATACGACACTTATCTAGTCCGAAGTGCATATTAATATCATTAGAAAAAGTTTCTACAGTTTTTAGCATCTCGTCGAGTTGGTTTCGAGTGGAAGCCATTAATTTCAAATCATCCATGTACAATAAATGATTAAGCTTCGCCACCACATTGTTGTTATTTTTGATGCTAAAACCTGCATCTGAGGAGTTCAATAGCTGAGATAGTGGGTTCATAGCTAGACAGAACCACAGAGGACTCAACGAATCTCCTTGAAACAGGCCCCGGCTGATTGCGATATTTTTAGTTTCGATGTTACTTTCACCAGGTATTTGAAGGTGAATTCTAGTTTTCCACGCTGTCATTATATGTTGTAAAAAGGTCACTATATTATCATCGACTTTATATATTCTCAATATATCTATAATCCATTCATGCGGCACTGAATCAAAGGCCTTCTTGTAATCAATAAAAGCAGTAAATAGGTTCCTCTTTTTGGAATATGCTTGATTAGAAATGACTGAGTCGATGATAAGTTGTTCTTTGCAACCCATGGAACCCTTAGCGCATCCTTTCTGTTGAGGCTCTATGATATTGTTCAGAGCACAGTGTTGGTAGATACGCCGGGCTACACAGGATGTGACCAATTTATACAAAGTTGGAAGACAAGTAATTGGGCGATATTTTGCTGGATCTTGGGTGTTATTTTGATCCTTCGGTATTAAATAAGTGGTTCCCTGAGTTAGGAATGATGGTATATCCTGCGGATTAGAAATAACATGATTAATTAGTGTTGATAAGCATTCATGAGTACTCCAAAACTTCTTGAGCCAAAAGTTTTGAACTCCGTCTGGTCCAGGAGATTTCCAGTTATGAAGCACTTTCATGATATTTGAGACTTCTTCAGTGGTGAAGGGTTCGTAGAGAGTAGTAGTGTAGTGTTGGCAGTTCTGTGCCGTATCTTCTATCCATCCAGCATTGTTGTTAAGAGAAGCTGGTGTGGAAAGTTGATTTCCCCAAAACTCATGAATTTCTTCTTGGCTTGGGTAAGACTTATCGAGATTGTCTACGGTGGAATTGAGTTTTCGATAGAACGCCTTCTCAGCAGTCTCAAAAAGGGCATTGTCGGATTTTCGGTTGTTACTCACTTTGTACCTTCTTAGTCTTCCTGAATAAACTGAGAGTCTTTGTTTTAATGTATCTAGGCACTGTTGGGCTGTGTTGTTTTCTGGATCGAATCTTGAGTGTCTGGGAGTATTCCGTATTATTTCTTCAGCTCTTCTGATGACTCTTGTACTTATTACACCTCGTATATATTCTGTGACTTGACCAATATCCCTACGCAGTAATTCAATCTTTCCGAGCAGTCTTTTTTCCCAGGGTGCAATTCTGCTACCAGTCCTTCCGTTATTAGTACCCCGTCGTGTTCTGATCTTAATGCCCATTACATTAGCAATTGCTGTTGCTGCACAGTAGATTAGCATGTGCAGATACTCTAATGTGTGGGCTTCTACGACATAATTGGGTAGGACTTCAGTGTTCACAATTTGTAACAGCACACCTAGTCTCTTACAAGAGTTTATTCGTGGTAGCAGTGGTCTGCTAAGTGGGTTTGTTCCATTAAACTCTTGTACAGCACGTGCCATTTCGCTTACTAGGTTATCATGTAGCTCGTTGTTTTCCTGCTCTGTATTGTCAGGTTGAGTTTCTTGTATGGCAAGCTCAGGAATCTGCTCATGAACTTCATTGGGGACTTGATCTTCAATTACAACATTGTTATGAATCTCCCGTTCGACTTCGCTTCTGATGGTATTGCGTCTAGTCTCTGGGATAAGGTTGTTTCTTATAATTACCCGGTATTGGTCTGATACTCGTTGCTCCGATACTTGAATATCTGGGTACGTCCTGCAAAATTCGGCATACAGCTGTTGTCGGTAGCCGATTGTTTCTTGACCGAGGTTTGTCACCTTGTAGTAGAAGCGCAAAATATTTTCATTAATGGACACAGTCCATTTCATGCGCTGCCTCGGTCGTCCCGCTTGAGTGAGCGCCGGCTGATGATCCAGCGCAGCACCTTCGGCGGGTGGAGCTCTTGTTGTTGTTTGGCTCGCTTGTGGTTGTGGTTGGGCTGTAGCTGATTGTATGACAGGGGCCCGCCTCCTCAACACCCTGCCACCGACGTCCCGCATGCTGTCACGTCCAGCGCCGGCTCCAGACGTGCCCTGGCGATCCCCAGGCAGCGATCCTAAACATAAATTATTATTCTCCATTCTCATGGGTGTGCATTTTATACCTACTGCCAGGTGTCAGTTTTTGTTCCACGGCAAGTATCCCTGCTACTCTCTGGGTACTGGCGCTACGAATACACAGAAAGCATCCCCCATTCGCAGGGGGCCGCGCCTGATAGAAGAACTGACAAAAAACTCCCACAGGATAATTATTATTATTATTATTATCCAGATTTAGCCATACGGCTCACACTCCCTCTAAGGGGAAAATTGACTCATCCCAGATACCTACGGTATCAAATGGATTGAGCTCTGGTGGGACTCTTTCCGTGTTATCGAGCCCTAGGTGACTTGGAATGCAGGTGTATCTCCCAGAAATTTTCGTACGCATCTGGCCGTCGCGAGTAGTACAGCTTTCTGCATGGTCTTATAAAGATGTTCATTCAGACCCAGCTTTTTTATGCTTTCGAGGAGGTTCTTCGGAATGACTCCAGTAGTAGACATAATAATCGGTATCGTCTGGGTACTTTGCATTCTCCATTGCCTTCGTATTTGAATTTCTAGATCTCTGTACTTGGCGATCTTTTCAGTAAATTTACTACGTAAATTATTGTTGTTAGGTATCGCCACATCAATTAGTGTTGTTTGTCTTGTTAATTTATTAACTAGTACGAGATCTGGTCTATTATGTGCCACTGTTTGGTCTGTGAGCACAGTGCGGTCCCAGTATAGCTTGTAGTTGCCATCCTCAAGCATACTCTCAGGGACGTATTGATAATACGGGAGATGGTCTGTTTGGAGAAGTCCCAGCTTGATAGCTATCTCTTGATGAAGGATTTTTCCCACTGCGTCATGCCGTTCCTTGTATTCAGTTGCAGCAAATGCCTGGCAGCCCCCTGTAAGATGTTGGATGGTTTCTTGGGCTTGACATCCATATCGGCATCTGTCGTTTTGAACCTGAGGGTCTTTGATGATATATTTCAGGTAATTTCTGGTTGGTATAACCTGATCCTGAATGGCCAGTAATGAACCCTCCGTCTCAGGGAACATCTTTCCTGATGTCAACCAGTAGTTCGACGCTATATTGTCGACATAATCTTGGCTGACCTCATTGGGATGTCGCCCGTGCAGAGGTTTACCCATCCAGGCGCGCACTTTTTCGTCCTTAGTAAGGTGGTTTATGCGCATTTCTGGTTCCCTCAGTTTGATCGGTGTTGTGTCATCTACTGCGCAGATAGCGCGATGTAGAGTAGATGTCTCAGCCTGCATCTGAAAATAAGTTCTTAAATTAGCAATTTGTTTATCTAATTGCTCACCTATATCCATAAGTCCTCTTCCTCCTAGATTCCGTGGTAATGTTGTTCTTTCTACTGCACTCTTGGGATGGTGTTTTTGTGCCTTTGTGAGGTGTGTTCGAAGTTTTCGCTGAAGAGCTTCTATATCTGTTTTTGTCCACTTAACAATACCAAATGAGTAGCTAAGCGCGGAACATGCGTAGGTATTTAGTGCCTTAAACAAATTTCTACTGTTAAGGTGTGAGCGAAGCAGCTGTTTTACCCTTCGTATAAACTCAGTAGTTATCTCTGTTTTCATTTGTTTATGGTCAATTTTCCGCGCTTGCTTTACTCCAAGATATTTATACATATCGTTTTCACCCATGGCCTCGATGTTCTGGCCATTTTGCATATCGAATCCTCCGGGCTGTACTTTTCCTCTGACTATATTTAAAATACGGCACTTATCTAGTCCGAAGTGCATACTAATATCATTAGAAAAAATTTCTACAGTTTTTAGCATCTCGTCGAGTTGGTTTCGAGTGGAAGCCATTAATTTCAAATCATCCATGTACAATAAATGATTAAGCTTCGCCACCACATTGGTGTTATTTTTGATGCTAAAACCTGCATCTGTGGAGTTCAATAGCTGAGATAGTGGGTTCATAGCTAGACAGAACCACAGAGGACTCAACGAATCTCCTTGAAACAGGCCCCGGCTGATTACGATATTTTCAGTTTCGATGTTACTTTCACCAGGTATTTGAAGGTGAATTCTAGTTTTCCACTCTGTCATTATATGTTGTAAAAAGGTCACTACATTATCATCGACTTTATATATTCTCAGTATATCTATAAGCCATTCATGCGGCACTGAATCAAAGGCCTTCTTGTAATCAATAAAAGCAGTAAATAGATTCCTCTTTTTGGAATATGCTTGATTAGAAATGACTGAGTCGATAATAAGTTGTTCTTTGCAACCCATGGAACCCTTAGCGCATCCTTTCTGTTGAGGCTCTATGATATTGTTCAGAGCACAGTGTTGGTAGATACGCCGGGCTACACAGGATGTGACCAATTTATACAAAGTTGGAAGACAAGTAATTGGGCGGTATTTTGCTGGATCATGGGTGTTATTTTGATCCTTCGGTATTAAATAAGTCGTTCCCTGAGTTAGGAATGATGGTATATCCTGCGGATTAGAAACAACATGATTAATTAGTGTTGATAAGCATTCATGAGCACTCCAAAACTTCTTAAGCCAAAAGTTTTGAACTCCGTCTGGACCAGGAGATTTCCAGTTATGAAGCTCTTTGATGATATTTGAGACTTCTTCAGTGGTGAAGGGTTGGTAGAGAGTAGTAGAGTAGTGTTGGCAGTTCTGTGCCGTATCTTCTATCCATCCAGCATTGTTGTTAAGAGCAGCTGGTGTGGAAAGTTGATTTCCCCAAAACTCATGAATTTCTTCTTGGCTTGGGTAAGTCTTATCGACACGTTCTACAGTGGAATTGAGTTTTCGATAGAACGCCTTCTCAGATCTCTCAAAAAGAGCATTGTCGCTTTTGCGGTTGTTACTAACTTTGTACCTCCTTAGTCGCCCTGAATAAACGGAGAGTTTTTGTTTTAATGTATCCAGACACTGATGGGCTGCGTTGTTTTCTGGATCATATCTTGAGTGTCTTGCGGTACTCAACATTATTTCTTCAGCTCTCCTGATGACTTTTCTACTTGTTACACCTCGTATGTATTCTGTGACTATACCAATATCCTTACGTAGTAATTCAATCTTTCCGAGCAGTCTTTTTTCCCAGGGTGCAATTCTGTTACCAGTTCTTTCGCTATTAGTACCCCGTCGTGTTCTGATCTTAACGCCCATTACATTAGCAATTGCTGTTGCTGCACAGTAGATTAGCATGTGCAAATATTCTAATGTGTGGGCTTCTACGACATAATTGGGTAGGACTTCAGTGTTCACAATTTGTAACAGCGCCCCTAGTTTTTTACAAGAGTTTATTCGTCGTAGCGGTGGTCTGCTAAGTGGGTTTGTTCCATTAAACTCCTGTACCGCACGTGCCATTTCGCTTACTAGGTTATCACGTAACCCGTTGTTTTCCTGCTCTGTATTGTCAGGTTGAGTTTCTTGTATGGCAAGCTCAGGAATCTGCTCATGAACCTCAACAGGGACTTGATCTTCAATTACAACATCGTTTAGAATCTCCCGTTCGACTTCGCTTCTGATGGTATTGCGTCGAGTCTCTGGGATAAGGTTGTTTCTTATAATTACCCGGTATTGGTCTGATACTCGTTGCTCCGATACTTGAATATCTGGGTATGTCCTGCAAAATTCGGCATACAGCTGTTGTCGGTAGCCGATTGTTTCTTGACCGAGGTTTGTCACCTTGTAGTAGAAGCGCAAAATGTTTTCATTAATGGACACAGTCCATTTCATGCGCTGCCTCGGTCGTCCCGCTTGAGTGAGCGCCGGCTGATGTTCCAGTGCAGCACCTTCGGCGGGTGGAGCTCTTGTTGTTGTTTGGCTCGCTTGTGGTTGTGGTTGTGGTTGGGCTGTAGCTGATTGTATGACAGGGGCCCGCCTCCTCAACACCCTGCCACCGACGTCCCGCATGCTGTCACGTCCAGCGCCGGCTCCAGACGTGCCCTGGCGATCCCCAGGCAGCGATCCTAAACATAAATCAGAATTCTCCATATTAATGGGTGTGCATTTTATACCTACTGCCAGGTGTCAGTTTTTGTTCCACGGCAAGTATCCCTGCTACTCTCTGGGTACTGGCGCTACGAATACCCAGAAAGCATCCCCCATTCGCAGGGGGGTCTAGGACATTTCGGCGTCGCCGTTTCGGCGTGGCCATTTCGGCGTGGCCGTTTGGGCGTAGAGCCGTTTCGGCGTAGGCCGTTTCGGCGTCGGCCATTTCGGCGTCAGAGATTTTATTTTAGTTGACTAAATACCTACATTGGAGTCTATTAGTAAGACATTATTTTGAAAAAAATCTTTTAATATAGTTATTTAAATAGATACATTGGAGTCCATTGATCACAAAATTTTAATATTAATGGTAGATTTGTATATGTCAATTTTATACTTATGTGTGTGTGCTTGTTATTTAGCTCATAGTTAATGTAATATCTGTAATTGGCTTCTAGCTGTAGATATTATATATAAATAAATGAATAAACAAGATTTTGGAAAAATGAATATTTTATTTTAGTTATTATTTACATGTTATAATTAGATATGTGCTAGTCCAATTAAAAATCCTGAAACATTTATATTTACATACAAAACATTTATATTTAACCTACAAAACTTATTCACGAAATATTAATTAAAATAAAGTATTTACATGTTATAATTAGATATGTGCTAGTCCAATTAAAAATTCTGAAACATTTATACTTACATACAAGACATTTATATTTAACCTACAAAACTTATTCACGAAATATTAATTAAAATAAAGTACCTACTTACATATTATAATTATGTGCTAGTCCTCTTAAAAATTCTAAAACATCCCCGTTTGCATCAAAATTTCCCACAAGCCGTGAAATGCGATCATCTGCGTCTCTGTATTTTCTTAATTTCAATGGTGGGAGATTACCTGCCACAAGTTGCTCGAAATAGACATCTCGACCTTTCTGCACCTGACGCAGGCCATCTATAAATTTCCATATGGTTGGATGATCTGCTCCCAATTCCATCTTGAGTCTTCTATGGGCGGCCTCAGCGTGATTATTTGTCCGGTCTTCTCCATCCAGAGTTCTCTGGTAGAGGTTCCACATCCTTTGGGGAAATAAACTTGGTCTTCTGCCATTTCCTCTTCTGTTCATACGTCCAATATAGTAGTCTTCAAACCAGTCTACAAGTGGTTGGTGTTCAGCAGGTAGAGCTTCCGCTAGAACGGCAAAGGCATCATCTAAATGTTCGATAGGAACAAATGCTAATGCTGTCAACATTCTGCAATTTAAAGCGAATTGTGGATCAGCATTATACTCTCTCGTATATCCCATAGCAGCCACTTGTTTCTTCATATTTTGTGCCAAATGGAAAAAACATCCATTGATGTCGACGCCTGGAAAACAATCTTCCATTGCCTTAAATGCCGCCTGTTCGAAATCGCAATGGATTGCTCTGGGTTGCAAATTTGGTACAATTTGTCTGATCAATTCAAACATACGGGTATATGTGGATCTTGTTTTATTCGGCAGCATGGCATAAAATATTGGATGGACTCCATTATATTTTGTGGCCATAACTGTGTATACTTGTAAAAATAGAGATGGTGCTATAGCAAATGTACCGTCACCATACCACACATCTGAGGTCTGTAGATGTTGCAGCCACGATTCTCTCCCGAAAATCAAAATTCTTTGCAATCCTTCTCCATCATCTGCTAATAAAAAATTTTCTTCTACACCATCTTGTAACGTGTAAACACGATAAGACTCGGGAATTACTAACTCTTCAACAGTTGTCGGATTTGATGGGGCTGCATGAACTTCGTTACGTTTTCGTCTGATGAATTTTCTCATCGCGCCAGTGTTTGGGAGCCGACCATGACAAGCTTGACTTGTATTTCTCAGGCACTCATTGATTACCACTATTGTCCCTTCGTTTGTTTCTGTAGCACGCTTTTTCATTTTTGTAACAACTTGTGCTACTTCCACGTCCATCGCCGAGGAGTCGTGAGTGTGAACATTTACTTTCTTGATGACTTCACCATCTCTTGTATGTATTCTTGCTTTGCACGTTTGTTTCCTCTCACACCTCCAAAATTTTAGGGATTCATCGCTTTTACTAACAGCGTCAAAAACATACATGAAACCATCAGTGGTAAATTTCTCTCTTCCTCTGGTCGATAAAATTTTTCGTTCCATAGCTTAAAAATTCTTCGTCTGTATATCGTATAAATACTACTATGAAATATTATAAGACACTACATAAACTCTTAAACTGATCTCTGTTTATATAGCTGTACCCTCAATAATCCAACCAATCAAATCAATAATAGGTAGGTACCTACTTAAAATTTCCCTTAAGATTAAAAATCAACAAATTACTTGCATCTCTCGTTAATGACATTATAATGTAATTTTTGAAATCAACAACTAATTTAGTTTTCGAATATTTAAAATCAACAAATAACTTGCATCTCTCGTTAATGACATTATAATGTAATTTTTGAAATCAACAACTAATTGATACATGATATTGTCATTTGGAATTAACAGGTAATTTAGTTTTCGAGGAAATGTTAATAACATTATTATGTGATTTATAGAATTTTGTATTTAAATTTTCGAAGAAACTGCAATAAATATAGGGATAACTATTATTATACTAACTAATGGTAAATATTTTAAAAGCAGATTCCTTTCAAGAAAATATTGTATAATTTAATTTTTTTTAAAAATATACATTCTGCAAATATTTTTGCTTAAAAAAGATATTTTAACAATATTAAAATTCTCCGTCTATATACCATATAATGTATGTCTAATTAAAGTTGAAAAATGTCAGTTATCATCTAATTAGCTCTGGGACAATTAAGAGAACAGCAATTATTATTAATATGCATTAATAAAAAATCCAATATAGGTATTTGCAGAATAAAATATAACAAAATGTTTATAAAAGAAATATATTTAGTTTATTTTTCTACTTGACCATTAATGTTAAAATTGTGTGACCAATGAACTCCAATGTATTTAAATAACTATATTAAAAGATTTTTTTCCAAAAAATTGCCTGACCAATAAACCTCAATGTAGGTATTTAGTCAACTAAAATAAAATTTCTGACGCCGAAATGGCCGACGCCGAAACGGCCTACGCCGAAACGGCCTACGCCGAAACGGCTCTACGCCCAAACGGCCACGCCGAAATGGCCACGCCGAAACGGCGACGCCGAAACGTCCCATTCCGTTCGCAGGGGGCCGCGCCTGATAGAAGAACTAGATTATTATTATTATTATTATTATTATTATTATTATTATTATTATTATCAAGAAAATCAATGACGTTATCTACCGAATAAGCAAGATTCCTAGGGGAAAGCCGATGATAGTCCACCATAACCGGTTGGCGCCGTACGAGGGAGACCACGACGTAGATGAAGAAGTGGAAGTCAACCAAATTCGAGGAATACCTGACCTTACCTTTGAAGAGTTCATGGGTGCCTACGGAGGTACCGGTAAAGCAAGACATGGTGTTACCACTGAAGAAAAGCGAGATCTTCTCGCACTTCCCGATGACTATTCGCTGGCCCATACCATCCCGGCCAGTATCAAAGACGCACGAGGGTTGGCATCCGCCTTCCGAAGGAAGTTTGGTCGAGTTGCAGAACTTCAATGCCAACTGCCAGCTCCTGGCAAAGCATTGAAACTCCAAGATGCATCACGTTACCTATTCTATCTGGTAACAAAAGACACTGTCCGTGACCAACCTACCTACCAAGATGTATGGGATGCATTAATTCAATTGAGAGAGCACGTGTTGGAGTCCGACGTGCAAAAGTTAGCCATACCCAAAGTTAGAATGCAGCCAATTAGACTGGAGAGTTATCCGAAATATGGTAGAAGAAATTTTCCAAGACACCGAGGTCCAGGTGTTAGTCTGTTGCAATCCGCATAGTTACTGGTGCGGAAAGAAAGACCGTCCCCTGTCACTTTTATACAACTGGGAGTTGTAAAAGAGGGTCCAGTTGCCGATACCAGCATCCAGTTCCAGTCCTGACAAGGTTCCAGGAGGAACCATCTTTTAAGGAGGGGGCAATGTGACGAATTTCTAACTGAGGCCGGCCCTGCCCCTAGTAGTCAACAAACAACAGCGACACGTCATCGACGAGTAATGTCTCCGCTAATCCAGAAGTTTCCCCGATGATAGGCGTGGACCCGCCTCAGGCCTTCCAAATGTTCTCGAAGCAGAGCCGTATCTATATAAGCGGATGATTTTTAAGCAGCAGTCAGTCAGTTAATATATTCGACGCGATATATTGTTTTATTGTTTGATCGGGTTGCTGAAATGTATGTATTTTTAAAGTAGATAAGTCGTATTTGTAAATAAATTAAATGTTAGAAAGTGTAAAATAAATTAGATATTGTTGTTAAATAAGTGTTAATTGTAAGTGTTATAAATAAACAATTTCAAGTAAGTCTTTTATTTATTTAATAATAATTAAAAGTCAATTCGCGTAATATTTCCTAAAAAAACGTAACACTATTGTTTATATATTTTAAATCTTCCATTTTCAATAATCTCAGTTTTTTCAACAAAATGATCAGGGGCGGCTGTGGCAGGGAGGCGCTTGGGGCACTGCCCTCCCACTAGCTCATTTAATGTAGTAGATATCTCATACAATTTATATTGAATGAATTTTTCTTTATTTAAAAATCTAATAAAAATATTCAGTCGATGCGACGCGACGCTCCAAAAAGTTTAGAAATATAAATTAACAGCGTTCACCCGCACCATTGATTAAAAACTACTACACAGTGTAGTTTTAATTATGCCCGCACCCCAGGAAGGGCGCTTTTCCGAGCGACCGGACTCACTGTTGTCAAGTTAGAAAAATATCGGGCGCTAGATGATGACTTGCCGTGTGCGAAATAAGAAATATCCTCAGATGCAGGTAGTACCTGGCAACGTTACGGGATTTGGCTTGGCAGTCGGTATCGCACCAGTATACTTCACCTAGGACACAGCCCGAGCGTAGTTTTCGGTCTGTGTTAAGTGTACAATTCTCAATACTGACTTCATTATTGTCGATGTCGATATCCAATAATTCGATATGGCAACAAATATTAATAGTGTACGCTTTATTAAGACAAAAATACTTTATCGAAAATTTTTTAAATGCAAAACAATAGGACCTCCTAGACCAAAATTGGACATAATTCAGGCAGGACAAAGTGGTAATAGAACTTTTAATCGTAAATTCAATGAGAAACATTATTTGTTAGCAGACTGGTTATTCGATTGTAAGGAGACAAATTGCTTCTATTATTTTAAGTGTTTATTGTTTTAAGCACAAGTGGACGAGTCTTGGACAATCCGTGGTGTAAATGATATTAAACATCTCTCAGAGAAAATTAAAAAACATAAGGTTAGCTCCAAACTCCAAACACATCCAGTATTGTGTTGAACACCAATTATTAGGGTCAATAAATATACCATCACAGTTAGATTCGGCTTTTAGAAGAT
Organism: Diabrotica virgifera virgifera; assembly: GCF_917563875.1. Lineage (NCBI taxonomy): Eukaryota > Metazoa > Arthropoda > Insecta > Coleoptera > Chrysomelidae > Diabrotica > Diabrotica virgifera. Next base: position 141,451,289 of record NC_065446.1, on the reverse strand, counting down.
CAATAAAGGAACATAACGATATAATGACCAAAAACAGGTATGTTGTGATGGATGAGCGATGGTGGGATAACATCCACAACTATGTGATAAAGGTGCTGTCGATAAAAAAGAAGGTAGAGGTAGGAAAAAGGAGTGGTTGACAGCATAGGGGTAAAGGACGTGGTGGTCAGATGAGTGCGAGAGATGGAAGCTGATGCGTGATGGCGAGCGACTGAGAATCGGGCAAAAGAAGGACATCGGGGAGAAGTTATGCTCTAACGAGCGATTCCACCCTGATGCCCTAGTATGAGAGTGGTGGGGTTCAGCTGGTCCCTGCTACATCGAAGTTACGGAGGGCAGGGAAGTCCGACTTAGGGCCAAACTGGTCGACGTGACACTGATGAGGTTTTAGGTCAGGAACCCAGCACTGTCGGAAATGTTTACCTCCGACGCGATGTCTGTTTGCAGATTCCTCACCTAGTGATGAAAAAAAAGGACTATTCACTAGAATCCTTAAATACATGGATAAGTTTGTAACTAGCAACATTTTTTCGGTGTTCATAATTTTGTATTTGCCGCTCAAAATAAAAGTGCCCCACCGATATTTTTACTCACGAGCCGCCACTGAAAATGATATATAAAAAAATATACCAGGAGATACTGTTCCATGTTTAAATGCACGCACACTGTAATCTGTTATAGGCACTAAACTAACGTTACCAAACCAAAAAATGGTAACAATACTGATATACACAGCGTTTCCAAGCCGTAGCTAGAGTCGTCGCGCCTTCAAAATTTTCAGAAACAAATATTTCTGTTGGTAAAAAATATAAATGGAATTATTTCAAAGTAGTCATAAAATATTTATTTGCAGGATTTTTAACTGTTACCAACGGCTACATGGACGCTTCGCCAGTGCTTGGATGTCCACAAAAATAACAAGTCTGACCAGGTTTAGTTTGAACAAAAGCTAAAGTACTTTGTTCTGAATTTTGATGACCACAAGATGCTATATTATTATTTAGTGCTGCATTATATGTATCAGATTGTTTTTGAGAATCGTCTAAAGATCTAGATTTAGATAATGCGCCATCCAAAGTCAAAGAACTAAACTCGAGCAATCTTTGACGAATATTTGAATATTGAACGTTATATTAATAAAAGCATCACGAATATAGTCATTTTTATTTTCTTCTGAAGAAACTGATTTAAAATTGCAATTCTTAGCCAAAAGCTTTAACTGTTGTGCATACTGATCTATAGATTCGTTTATTTGTTGTTTTCTTGTAGCTAGAATATGTCTTGCGCGTAAATCTGATTTGTTGGTGTAATATACAATTCTTCAAAATTTTGATAGCAGAAATGTATGTTTTTGCTTTGCTTATGTAATCATAGACTGTATGTGAGACAACATTTATTAAGAGCATGTACATACTTATCTTTATTTTCTAGCGATTTTTCTATAGATTCATTGCTTTCCAAAAAATTCTCGAATGTTTCATACCAAGTTTTGAATTCTTTGGCGGCAGTTTGGGAGTTTGGACCAGCCTCTAGTTTATCACGTCTAAATTACTTCTCCATTGTATATTTATGTGAATAAAATTGTAGTAAAATTCCTTCTACAGAATTAGGCTTTTATTCATATAAAACTTGATGTTCGAATAATTATTCGAACATATAAAAATGATTAAAAATATTTTTAAAAAGTAAGTCCATCTTTGAAATGCAACACTGTCAACAGTGCAAATGTAAGGACAAGTGTTTAGTTTTTAGTGTTAGTTAGTGCCTAAAAGACCATATGGGATGAAACAACTTTCTATCCCCGTACCTCCCTCATCATCCAAGTACCAAGAGGGTAACTCGCCCGTTTAAGCAAAGGGCAGTGTGACACAGTCAGTCCGAGGTGGATGCGACACACCTGTCGCTCCCTCAAAACACTCCGTCAAGGAAGTTTACAGTGTCTCAGTACGAGATCCGAGCAACACACCCTTGCAGTCGGATTCGCCTCTCAAAAGTGAAAAGTGTGCTCAGTGCTCCAGTACGAGGTGTTTGGAACACGCTCGTTTGCTCCCTCAAAAGATTTCGCCAAGGAATCATCACTCACATATTTCCAAGCTTAGTTGGGATCTACAGTGCCTTCAACCACACCGTTGTCACATCGCCTGCTCAGCCTGGACAGTGGTGAGATGTTGGACAGACAATATAGTGCGTACACAGACTTTAGACTGAAAGACTCATGGTTGCTCCTAAGTACTTATTCTAGTTTTATGTAGTAGTTTTCTCTCGATCAACACTAGTGTTGCATCCAAGCTTTTTTTTGAGTGTTTTGCTCTCTCTTCTCTCGATCAACACTAGTGTTGCATCCACGCATTTTTGCTTTTATTATGCATATTTTGCTCTTTTGCTGCTAGGTCTATTCTTGCACTATTTATATTATATATCTGTTGTGAATAAATAGTTGGTACTCATTGTAAAAGCTCCTTTAAACCTTAGTGTTATAACCCTCTCTCCCACCCCTTTTATTACAGGTACAGGTAGATATCCTCATATATTGTATTTAGAACCAGCAGCTATAGTCGTACAGTCACTCTCTTTGTTGAGGCCGTTCTTTATGAACGTCCTATTGTCATGTTGTGATAGCTCTTATCTCAACACTTGACATTAGAATGACAAAAGAATATTAAATTATACTACATACCGTTAATAGATAAATAATGTATATGGGCCATTCCACTAACATACGCCTGCTTTGGATTACTTCGACAACGAATATTTTACTGTGCAACATAAGAAGTACGAAAGTAAATGGCGCTAATAATTTTTCCAATAAACAACAATGTAATTTGCAATTTACTTTCGTTCTTCTTATTTTGCACAGTAAAATATTCGTTGTCGAAATAATCCAAAACAGGCGTATGTTCGTGGAATAGGGTATACAAGGTATATTTACTTTTAATTAACATTAATAACTAATTATTAAATTATACTAGGTAAATATACCCTGTAAAATCTATCAACGGTATTACTAATATTATTTTAAAGTGCGCATGCGATTTTCTGACAATTTGTGCGATTCTCTGATAATTTATCACTGACTAGTCGCCGACAGGTATCCGCGAACGCACTTAATATTTGTACAATTTTGACTATTGTTTTCCCTGTATAAATCAAGACTCAAAGCATAGTATTCAGTGAACTTTATTTTAAATGTTAGAATTAATTTAGTCCCTTTATATAAAAAATCTTTATTTCTTTTCCCTTTTTCTTTTATAATTTCTTAAGTGAGGTATCACCAGGAGATTTGTTGGTAGATACAGTTTTGATTAACTTTTTTACAAAGTGTAGTCAATATTTACCAGTGATCTAACCTCTCTAGCACACATAAATAAGGCTGTAAAATACAATTCGGCATTTCTTTAAAAAAATTTTCAATGTCTTTTAGAATTTGTAGTGCTCCGTCAAAAATAATCATTAGGATGTTCCGAAAAACCCAAACTTTAAAAATGTCTATCTCCCTGGCTGTTTTCTGGTGATGAGAAGCCTATAAACCCTCAATTTCCAATTTCATCCCAAAATGTAACCCTAATCCCTGTCCCAAGCTCCCCCAAAAAAGCTTTTTTTTTTGGGTTTTTCAAAGATAATTATTTTTAATCTATAACTTTTTGTAAGTAAACAAACAAGTAAACTCAGTTTTAACTTTTATTTTATTATATATTTAGAAAAAAACTCATAGGCCATGATAACAAGTTCAACTGCGTAACCAGGATGATCCTAAGGGAAGGAAGGTTACAAATTCAAACTGGCTTGATTTGTCAGCAACACATAATGGTGTGCATATAAAGCTCAAAGTAGTTACAGTCGGAAAAATGAAAGAATACCCATGAACGAACATATAAAACACGCTGTATTTTCCTGTCACCGTGTCACAAAGAAAATTGCTCAGCGCAAGTACATGTAATAATAATTATTACATGTACTTGCGCTGGCCAATTTTTTTGTGTGACACGGTGACAGGAAAATACAGCGTGTTTTATACAGGGTGAGTTTTTAGTGCGGGATCGGTCTATAATTCCATTCTGGTATAGAATATCGAAAAAAATTATATAGAAAAAATGTAGGCAATGATATTCTCCAGACTTAGAAAATATGTCCGTTTCTACAGGGTGATCAATAACTGCGTGGTATATCAAACATATGATTTTTTAAACGGGACACCCTATATATTTTTTCATATTTGTATTCCTCTCATAATTCTTGTTCATATAATAGAGAGTTTTGTATTACTATACAGAGTATTTAACAAGTTATCACCATTTTTATTTTGAAATCCCTATGAAATTAACACCTTGTATATAAAGAAGTGATTCATAAAAAATAATTTGTTTTATATAATAAGATAAACAATATACTGTAGTTTTTAAATTAAGTCTAATTGAAATCATTGACGAATATTTGTATACAGGGTGAACTACAAAACCAAATTACGATTTTCTCAATTTTTTTAAATGAATCACCCTATATTTTATTTTCTAAAAATATTGTAATTATGACACTCTTTCATTTTTGTATAGCATTCCCTATACCTAAACTCATTACTTTCCGAGATATTTTTAGTTTTCTTCAAATTTCGGAAATACATTCAATTTTTCTAGTATTAGAAATAAGTTACTATTGAGTGGTAATTAAACAAAATTATTTTGTGCCAATTTCAGTAACCAATTTCAGTAAATATCTAACACAAACTATAAACCATAATAATATGCAGTGAATGTACCAATAAATATGATATTAAAAATTATCATATTTCCCTAATATACAAGAATCGTAAAATTCCTACAAAAAAAATTTGTCTTGGATATAATAATATAACAAGATTATTTTTATTCAATAAATATCTCACATAAAACATAAAACAAAACAATATACAACTGATGTAACAGTTTCTAGATTGCTATATCAACAGCATTCTAAGCCAAGAAGTTTTTAGTAAAACATTCAATTTTATAACCACTTTTAAACTACAAAACAAAATTACGATTTTCTCAATTTTTTTTAAATAGATCGCTCTATATTTTATTGTTTAAGAATGTTGTATTCATGATACTTTTTCATTTTTATATAGCATCCCATATACCTAAACTTCTTAGTTTCTGATATATTTTTAGTTTTCTTAATTTGCCGGGAATACATTCAATTTTTATAAGTAGAAATAACTTAATAAATAAGTATTGTGTAATAGTATAACAAATATTTGCATTCAATAAAAATAGCTAACAAAATATATAAACCATAACAATATTTAATGAATGTACCAATTAATGTGATGTTAAGGAAATAAGTCTACAGTAAATGTTGAAAATTTTCACATTTTCTCAACATTTTTGTAAGTCAATATTATTAAAATATTCTATTTTTCATAGCATCAGGCGTTGTTGGATGCTTCTGGTATACAAGGTTTTTTATATAGCCCCACATGAAAAAAACAATTTTGAAAAAACTGGAGCACCGTCGTGTAAAATCCCCAACCGTCAACAAATATAAGGTCAATCACATAATCGCCAACTATTAGCACCTTAAACATGTATAGATCACCTAGTTGGACTATGAGTGTTAACAAAGTAGGGATTTCTTGATAAATATTAATGAAAATTAGTATGAAAATTATATTATTAATAACTGCGCGTCACAATCTGCAATGGAATATGTTATTAAAAACTTCTTGGCTTAGAATACAGTTAATATAACAATCTAAAAACGGTTACATCAGTTGTATATTGTTTTGATTTATGTTTTGTGTGAGTTGTTTATTAAATAAAAATAATCTTGTTATATTATTATAAAAAAGACATATTTTTTTGTAGGAATTTTATTATTTTTGTATATTAAGGAAATATGATAATTCCTTAATATCACATTTATTGATACATTCATTGCATATTGTTATGGTTTATATTTTTTGTTAGTTACTTATTAAATAAAAATAATTTTGTTATATTATCACTCAATACTAACTTATTTCTAGTAGAAAAATTGAATGTATTCCCGAAATTTGTAGAAAACTGAAAATATCTCGAAAAGTGATGAATTTAGATATAGGGAAAACTATATAAAAATGAAAGAACATGACAAATACAATATTCCTCAAAAATAAAATATAGGGTGATCCATTTAAAAAAATTGAGAAAATCGTAATTTGGTTTTGTAGTTCACCCTGTATACAAATATTCGTCAATGATTCCAATTAAACTTAATTTAAAAACTACACTATATTGTTTATCTTATTGTATAAAACAAATTATTGTTTATGGATTACTTCTTTATATACTTAATCTCATAGGGATTTCGAAATAAAAATGGTCATAACTTGTTAAATACTCTGTATAGTAATACAAAACCCTATATTATATGAACAAGAATTATAAGAAGAATATAAATATGAAAAAATATATAGGGTGTCCCATTTAAAAAATTATATGTTTGATATACCACGCAGTTATTGATCACGCTGTAGAAATGGACATATTTTCCTAACCTGGAGAATGTCATTGCCTACATTTTTTCTAAATAACTTTTTTCGATATTTTATACCGTAATGGAATTATAGACCGATCCCGCACTAAAAACTCACCCTGTATGTTTGTTCATGGGTATTCTTTCATTTTTCCGACTGTAGTCAAACTCAAAGTTTATTTCTGTTTGTGGGCCCACGAAAATTATAACTACTAAAAATTTATCGTTGAAGATAATTATTCTTCGATGAATAACATTGAAAAAAATTATTTTCAATTCTGTATTCATGAAGATTATAACTCCTAATAATGCGCGGTGAAAAGTATGATCCTGAATGAATGCGAGCGAAATAGCTATTTGTATAACAAGGGAGGAAAGTGCTACTTTTCCTCCCGAGAATAAAGTTTACTGCCCGACGCGTAGCGGAGGGCAGTAATCATTCAAGGGAGGAAAAGGCACTTTACTCCCATGTTATACATATGGTTTTTCCACCTTCCTCAAATAACAAGTTATTTTTTCATTTTTACTTAATTTATTTATGTAACTAAACAACAAAATTTATTAGAACTAAAACTAACAAGTAGGTACAATATAACTGTCAACTGTCAAATATAAGTCAAATTATTAATGTAAACATTGTTAAATCAAAATAACAATTTACTGTTTTTTACCATTCTGCAAAATAAAGGGTGTTTTATAAATAAACGTTAAAATGTATAGACACTTACGTAATAGAAAATAGATATTATACAGAGCGTCAATAAGTTATATTTCATTTCATTCAAGAAAAAAGTGATATAGAGTAAGGCTTTTGGCCTATGAGTGAGTTTCACCCCTTCTCGGGGGTAAAAAAGTATACATTCAAAATTAGTCTGGAAGTTGATAAATTGACTAATTCTAAGCAACTTTTGTTCTATAGCGTTTTTTTTACTAAGCCAGTATTTTTCGAATTATTGGCGAATGAATTTTTCAACAAAAAAAAAAACACATTGTTAGACGATTTTTCGCAAATAACTCATAAATAAATAAATATTTTATCGAAAAAAAAACATTCTTGTCAAAAATATATCTTATGAAAAAGTGAAAAAAAAAACGAGGTCCGAGGTATGAGGTCTGTAGATATGCAGAAGCAGAGTTGTCTCTAATGAAAAATATGTAGTTTCATATTCAAATTTCAAATCGAATATTTCAACGTGAAATAACCGAAAATGGAGTCACTTTTCGGGAAAACTCACTAAATATTTTTTAAAGTGTTTAAAAAAAGCTTAATTTTTTTTAAGTTTCTAGCATCTTTTTTGCAACAAAGCAAAAGTTTATGGTATAAAAAAAATCATGAAAAATTAATCGTTACCGCCTCACAAGATAAAACTTACAGTTCATATAAACAATACATAATAAGGGGACGATTTTGACATTTTTTTCCCAAAAAAAAAGAAAGCCACTTTATTGTGAACTTATTTTGCTATATTGAATTTGCTTATTTTTGATGCCAAAAAAATAAAGCTGTTTTTAAACACTTTAAAAAAGTTGTGATGAGTTTTTCCCGAAAAGTGCTGCATTTTTTGGTTATTTCACCTTTGGACCTATTTTTCATTAGCTACAACTCTGCTTTTACTGAGTCTATGGACCCCATGCATACATCGTTTTGTTTAAATTTTTATAAGGTATATTTTTGCTAAGAACGTTTTTTTTTATACAATTACTTGTCTTACTTTCTGGTTATTTTGTGAATAACCGTTTAAAAACGTGTTTTTTTTTTGTTGAAAAGTGAACATTTTCACTCACAAATAATTTGAAAAGTATTAACTTAGTGAAAAAACTATACAGAACAAAAGTTGCTTATAATTAGTCAGTTTATCAACTTTCGGACTTGGCATATTTTTGCACCCCAGGGCAAAAGCACACATCGGCACAATAGTGTAAATTTAGGGGCGCCTAAAATTACTTGACCCGGGGCGCTTGAAAGCCTTGGCGCGGCCCTGAATGTATATGTGTGTATGTGGGCCTGCTTGTATGTGTGTGTCTATGTAATCATCATATATTATAATATTTGAAATGGCTGAACAGAATTTTATCTACAAAAGCTTATTTTAAAGGGTTTTGGAGTGCTAAAATGATGTTCAAGTATATTCAAATGGGAAATAAGCCAAAATTTTACCTAAAAATGATTTTATTAACGTTTCAATAAAAATAATTTTATTTTTTTGTGGCGGCTATTCTTGAGTTGGGATTGATTTCATGTAATCGAATGAACTATCTTTTAGTAAAGTCGTCCCAGGAACGCAACTCATCAATATTGGCAATATCATTTTTAAAGTCGTCTACTTTAAAATGTATAATACGTGTCTGAATTGCCGATATAAATGAGTCAGATTAAATAAATTATTAGAAGAATTTTTTACTAAGCAACAACATTTTTGTTTATTTAATATTATTTTGTATTTTGACAACGACAAAGAATTTTTTACTAAGCAACAACATTTTTGTTTATTTAATATTATTTTGTATTTTGACAACGACAACGAAAATCATTTTTAGGTAAAATTGTGGCTTATTTCCCATTTGAATATACTTGATTATAAAAATGCCACAAGAAAATAGCTTCAGAACAACACTAAAATGATGTATTTTGGTGTACCGATTAGTTAAATATTTTTAATGTAAATTCAATGAGTTATGTTTTTCGCAAGAGGGTCAATCCAAGCCAAGTGGTCCAAAGGTGGTTGCTTGACTATTTTTAATATTTTTTATTTTTCTACCTCAGGCAGGCCGCAGATCAAAGAAACATGAAACGTAAAACATGAAACATAAAACGTGAAACACGTTTCATGAAAATAAAACAATGCTAAACAAATAGAAGTCCGCATACCAATGAAACGAGTGTGATTCATGCTTGTGAAACATTTTTATCTTCCGAAGGCGCACACCAAAGAAACATGAAACGTGAAACACGTTTCATGGAAATAAAACACTGCTAAACAAATAGACGTCCGCATATCTATGAAACGAGTGTGATTCATGCCCATGTAACATTTTTATCTTCTTGAAACGTGTTTCATGAAGTAGGACGTGTTCTATTTTTCGATATCAGTTTCATTGTTTTGAATAATTAATTACGTGCGTAAAATAAATGCTGACCAAGCAGAACGAAGCGTTGTACAATTATAACCTGGAGTGGTACTCGAATAGACAATAACAAGAAAATATCGTTTTTTTAAACCAGGACCCACAATAAAACAATGTAAATGTTTGAATACACATTCTATAAAATTATTGAAATTTAGCAAGATGATTATTTAATTCGTTTGCAGCCAAATATTATGTACTATAGTTATGATTTTTGGGCAGTAATAAAAGAGTTTCCACAACAGCAACGACCTCGTCATCATCACTTCCTATTATTTACTATACAAATTTTATTTTTGTTTCTCTGATTAGTATATTAGTGTAAGCAATAGAGGTTAAACTTCGCAAACTCGACACAAGTCCGGTTTTACTATTTTTTTCTGGTATATCAAGGGGTGCTTATTATGAGACTAACATTTTCTTAAAAGATTTGCCCCGAACACCCATTTTCATTCCTTTAAAGGGGGTATGGAAAAATCCTTCTACATTAGTAGGGGTTTTTTATAAATATATATTATGTTTATTGCAACATCCCTGCGGAAACTACCCTTATCCCTGAAAATAAGTTTGGCGAGCATGTTTTTACGATTTTTTCATTACCTATATATTTTTTTGAAACAACGCTTATTCATAAGTAAAGACCAGTATTTGCTCTACAAATAAGGCCTATGCATTTTTTTCGTATAAGCAACCGTTACGGCACAGTGGCTCCGCAAACCTCAGAAATGCTTTGAGGGGCTCCACTTTTTGTTTTTTTTTTGTCACCTACTCATTTTACTAATAACATACTTGTGACAAATAAAAGAACACACTGTCTGCTACATATTATGACCTATACATATTTTACTTTATTTGCACCATAAAGCCACAGTGGTGGCCCAGAGTCAATTTTTGCATATTTTTTTATTCATTTTCCTTTTTGTTTTGGGTGGTTTCGGGGAAATATGGGGGTGAATTTATACAAATTTGTAAATAATACACATGGATAATCTCTGAAAGTTTTTTACGCTAGCATAAGCGGTTCAGATGGTACATATATATAAAAATGGCTTTTTAAAATTTAACACCCTGTAATTAAAAAATGGACAATTCCCTTATAGCCCGATCAAGGAACACAAAACTTTACAAAAACCTCAAAAAAATTAAAGGAAGGATGAAAATTTGGGAATAGGTAGTTAAAATTGTCTATTATTATATAAGAAAAAGTTTACAATTCTAAACCGTCTCCATTTTACAAAAAGAGGGAAATAAGGGTTGGTTTTTCATTAAAAGTGCTGTGTTTTAAAAATAATGAAATAAAAAAAATGTAACAGTGAAAAATAAAATAGTCATCAGAGTGATTTAACCTTAAAGATTGGTCTTAAATTTTTTTTTAGATCTCGATTATTTTATGAGATATAGCCTATTTTTAATAAGGGTTGAAAACGAAAAATTTTTAAAACGGTCTTATTCGGTTAGTTTTGTATCAATTAATCTGAAAATTGGTGAACACACTCTTTACAGATCTATTAAGGGCTTAAGGTTAAGATTTTCCAAAAATTTTCAAAAAAAATTTACGGCCAGTGGAAAAATTTTGGAAATTTTTTGTTGAATTTTTGTAAAAAGAACTGAAAACTTTGGTTTTTCTTGTAAGTATGTACTTAACTAAACGAATTACATGCGCGTGCACGTATCCTATATTATTTTCTTTTTGAATTAATTTAATAATTTGAAAAACTATAATTTTAAAATACATACTTGTATTTTTAAGTTAATTATTTCAATATAAACATATAGAATGAAAATATATCAAAATTTTTAAAAAATATTTCTTTTACTAAATATTTATTAGGTTTTCTAAAGTTCATTTAAAAATTAAATTAACTTAATTAAAAATAATTCTACTCTATTAAGAGGCTACATCAGCGCGTCAATATTTTTTTTTCGATAGTTCTCTGAACTTTCAACAGTGTTGCAACAGTGTGTCGGCAGTACTACAGTGTCAGTGACACTATACACTATACACTATACTATCAGAAACAAAGGCACAGTAATGTGATAACAATAATTATTATACTCATAGGCGCGCTAAATGTTGCCATGTCAGTCAAGTTCGATTTCTTGTTATAGATAATCGTTTTTTAGTAATTCCATTGTGACACAAAATCTAGACATGGGATAAAAAAGTTTATTTGAAGAAACTGTATTTTTTTTTTGTTCTTCTTAAAGTGGTACAGACTCGTTTTTTATATTTAATTTAATTTTAGAGTAATTTCTACATACTAACATGATTCTTAAATTGGCCTCTGTACCACAATTCTTTACTATATTGCGAATATGTGTGCAAGATACGTCGACAGGATATTCAAAATTAAAGTTGCAATCTTGGAACGCGTTTTTCGCGTGCTGATGTTGCCTCCTAAGTTATAAAGGATTAAATGAGTATGAAGTACTAAAATGATAAAAGGTGCAATGAAAAATCGTTTATGGTATATCGTCACTGTTTACATTTAATTAATTAATCTAAATTATTCAAAGTTTATTTTCATCTTCGTCTGATGTAAAATTTGTGTCTGAATCAACTTCATTTATAATAGAATCAACTGTAAAATCATAATTTTGGGTCTCTTGGCATATACTATTATAACTATATATAACTATTATCATCTTAATCATCAGAAACTATAATGTCTTCCTTTTTATGATTTGTACAATTACCAGTTTGACAACTTTCGCATGCAGCATGAAAACGTTTCTCCTTTTTAATACATATTTTTGTCTACATTCTAATTTCATCATAGTCCAAAAGCATTTTGTGTCTATCATCTTTTCTTTCTAAACTTACACTTTTTAATGTTTCAATTCCAGGTTTGACAATTACAATTTTTTCGTTATCACATTCTAAATGGTTTTCACAAATAAAACAAGAATTATTATTATTTGTTTCACTGTTCGCACTCATTGTAAATATTTACACAATTATTTTATAAAAAACAGATTACTTTTATAGATAATAAGTTATAATTAGGGATTCCAATGAACTGTCAGTGGTGGCCGGTGGATGGCTAAACTGACATGGCCATAGACATAGATAAGGGGGGTGGTCATCGCGTATCTAATGTTTACATTAAATATTGACAAATTTGTAAAGAATATCCTGTTTGGTTTTGTTTTTTTGTTAATTGTGTAGCGAAATCTGTGAAATTGTGATAGCAAATTAAATATGAAGTGGTTTAATAATTGGATACGCCTATGGATGACAGTTTTGCCATCCAGCAGCCATATTATATCACGTGATTTGGAATGCCTAATTCAAAAACTTTGACAGCCGAAAACGATAACAAAACATTGCAGGGTGAACATCCAATTTTTTAGGTTATGTTCGTCTACTGTGTTTAGGAAGCGCGCCGTTTTCTCTTTTAAGCAACTTTTTCATCTGTGTTTACGTGCCCCATATATTTTTACCTTTGCAATAGGCCTGTTGTATATAAATGTAATATGTTATTCAAGCCTTTTTTAATATGTTGCCATATTTTCATTTAAAAAAAGGCTTTCAGAAAAGAATGCATCGATTTTATTAAAACATGACATTTTTTTGTAGTTGTTTTTAATAAGTGAGCCTTATTTAAAAAGTATTCTATGCATAAGAAAAATAGATACCGCTTTCGAAAGAGTACATTTTCAAGTACCTACAAGCATATTTTTAAAGTTTTTTATGAATTTTCAACAAAGATATTATTGATTGAAATCTTGAAAATTGACTTAAAATAAAAATCAAAAAAATATCCATTTTTTATCGCCATACAAATTTTTATCCTTTAAAGTAACGTTGTGCAATTTTAAATCCAAATGTTAATTAGCCATCTTAAAATGTAAATCTAAAAGGAATTTTAATTTAAATGATTATGTAAATTTTTGTGACAAAAAATATGTGTTGCTCTCAAAACTTGTATTAGTATATTTTAAAACATATTTTTCTAAATTAAATAATTTCTAGTTCACAATGAAAATATATTCACGTTAAAATTGATATTTCTCTACAGGTATTCTGTTTTCTTCGTACATTTTAATGTTTGATAAATGCCCCAAATTATCGATTTAAAAGTTAGTTAGTTTTAAAATGTGACATTTTTGTTGCGCGCGCAATTCAAATAAGCGCCCCTGTTAAGTACTTTAAAAAGGGCTATAGGTTAGAAACGAATCAAGATGCAAACAAAGTTTTTAGTCAAAATGTTAGGATAAAAGTACCTTGATGATTTTTAAATAAAATTTTTTGTTATTATTGCCTTATTTTCCGAAATGCAGCACTTTTAATGAAAAACCAACCCTTATTTCCCTATTTTTGTAAAATGGAGGGGGTGTAGAATTGTAAACTTTTTTTTATAAAATAATAGATAATTTCAACTACCTGTTCCCAAATTTTCATCCTTCCTTTATTTTTTTTGAGGTCAGATTGTTCTTTGATCGGGCTATTAAATGAAACCTATACCAAATAATCAGACATTTATTTGTGATTAATAATTGCCGCTGGATTGCTTCTTGATTCCCATTACGGTTAGGGAAAAATAATTTTTTTTAAAACATCTTTTTTAAAAACTTTTCAACTTTGGGGCGCCACCTCCGCTAAACGGTGTGTCGTAGATATATGTTGTCGCGGAATAAATTGTAGGAAATATAGTCCTCTTCATATTTCTATTAAGGATTTTTTTGCAATAACGTACAGGAAGGGCTACGTTTCGCAAAAACCACAAACTACCCCCTTTAAAGGGATGCAAATGGGTGTTCCGGGGCGAAATCTTTTAAGAAAAAGTTAGTCTCATTAAAAGCACCCCTTGATATACCAAAAAAAAAAAATAAAACTAATTATTTGCGAAATTCAACCTCTGTTTCCTACACTCTATATTACTCTATACTCTATAACAGGGGTCACCAATTATATTCTCTGAGGGTCCGTTTCGAAAACCTATGACACTTCCGGGGTCCGGATTAATGCTGCCTGTGTCTGGTTGTTTTGATTCGTATTCTTTGCGGATTCTTAACAAGAAGACAAATCAGAAAGGTACCGGGCGAAATTTTTGGGCAGAAATTGTTTAACAATTTTTTTTAAATTAAAAATATCACCTTTTTTGCCCCCGAAAATATACTTTTAGCATTTTTGGGTCATCTTAAACAAAAAAGATCTTAATTTTTCTCATAGTTGATATATTTCGAGTTTTAAGCGATTTAAAATCTAAGAAATGCAAAAATAAGCATTTTCGAAAATTCACGTGTAAATTATCATTTTTGAGCTTTTTAAGTGTTTAAATCGAAGTTTAAACTTAAACAACGCTTAAACATTCAATTTCAAGATTTTGATAAGTAACCGGCGCTTATTTCAATTTAGACCGTTGTTTTTAATTGTTAATTATGCGCGTCCACTCTCACCGTAAACCGCCACGGCGGCGCGTCGCACTATATGATGCATATCGCACTATATGGTGCGTTGATCAATAATTATTAAAAAAAAACTATGTTATTACTATGTTATAAAATTTTAATAAAAAATGTCAAGTACTTGTTGGGAATTTCGCGAATAAAAGTACGTATAATATGTATACGCACCATAAAGTGCGACGATTAACCATTAGAAACCAACGATCTATATTGAAATAAGCCTCGATTACTCGTTAGAATCTTGAAATTGAATGTATGTATAAGCTTCAATTTAGGCACTTTTACACTAATAATTAATTTACACATGAGTGTAAATGCGTATGTGTATTTTCGCATTTTTTAGATTTTAACTCACTTATAACTGTAAAATTATCAACTTTTGAGAAAAATGACAAGACCTTTTTTTGTTCAAAATCACCCAAAGAAAACCTAGAAATACATTTTTCGGACCAAAAACATAATTTTTTATTTGTTTAAAAAAATTGTTTCCAATGTAAAAAAACGTATATCTTGTATGAAGTTTGGAATAAGGTTAATGCAACTGATTTTCATTTTTCAGTTGAGATATTCATCTGTTAGCTGAGAGCTGTACTGATTCTTAATAAAGTTCATTCATAAAAAAACGGCTACGCATCCCTAAGTTGAACCTAACATAGTACACAATTTCATGGCTAAAAATTTTCAAAATTGCAGAACACTATATTTTGAATGTAATCGCGGTCCGCACAAAACTAGCCCACGGTCCGGATGCGGACCGCGGTCCGCTAATTGGTGACCCCTGCTCTATAACATGAAACGGTTTCGTTCTTCACAATTTATTTGTTTCATGTGTCACGATTTATGTTTCACGTTTCTTTAAAAATTAAAGAGCGACGCCGACAGCAACGACCACGTCACTATCCATTGCCGACTATACAAATTTTATTTTTGTTTCATCGGTTAGTATATCACATGAAACGGTTACGTTTTTTACAATTTATTTGTTTCATGTTTTACGTTTAATGTTTCATGTTTCTTTGATGTGCGGCCAAAGCCAAGCCGCACACCAAAGAAACATGAAACGAAAAACGTGAAACATGAAACGAAAAACATGTTTCATGAAAAGAAAACACTGCTAAAAAAATCTCAAAGTCCGCCTACTAATGAAACGAGTGTGATTCATGCTCATGACACATTTTTATTTTCGGAGAGTCTCATAAATGGCCGGATATATATTTGTTTAGCAGTGGTTTATTTCCATGAAACGTAATTTACGTTTCATGTTTCTTTGATGTGCGGCCGGGCTTACACTTCAGTCTATAGTCAGAGGTCGGAAACGCGGCGCCCGCGGGCTTCAATAAATTTTAATGCGACCTTAAACTATTGTTAATTTAGACAAGAAATTTAAAACGTATATTTTTTATACGTTTATATTTATATATTTGTTAGGTCAAAAAATAGTTGGCGCCCGCCATGAATTTTTAATTTAGTATTTCACTCTTTACATTAAAAACGTTGCCGACCTCTGGTCTATAGAGAGTACAAAATTGTATTCATTTTATTTTAAAAAAATATATTTTGCCGATGACGGCAATTTTTGTTAAAGCGTATCAATCATTTTCACGGAAAACATGGCTTCGATCTTTATACGCCAGTCAATGGGAGCAAGAATAGGATATTACCTCCGAATTCTATCCTACTGCAGGGATTTTAATGAAATTTTGGGCCTATCCTCTACTTATCTCCTAATTCAAAGTCTACCCTATGCCGATGTGTACTTTTATCTTGGGGGTGGTTCCCACCCCTTCCTAAGGGTGGAAAAATTTTTGGTTAAAATTACCACGGAATTCGCTAAAGAACCTAATTTTAAGTAAAAACTGTTCTATAATTTTTTTTGAAAACTCAATACTTTTTGAGATATTCGTGGTTGAAAATTGGCCATTTTCATTGAAACATAATACCTTTTCGAACGGTTTCTTGCGAATACCTTAAAAACTGTGCATCTAACTAAAAAATATATATTAAACATTTTTGTAGGTTATAAAAAAACAAAGGAAAACGTGCCTTCATAAATCTTGTAGTTATAATACAAAAAGAGATATGGTAGGTGAAAATAGTTTGTTTTTTGATACATTCTCAAATTGGTGTATTCAACTTGAAATAACAGAGAAACGGTCGATTTTAGGTGTATAATGCTACTAATACCTTTTGTAGTGCTTGAAAAGACCTTTAAAATGAGCTATATTAAAGGTCGATTACATTAAAACTAAGCGAGATATGCTGCAAAAAAATTGATAACTAATGTATTTTAAGAAAAAATGAAAAGTAATTTTAACCCCCATCCACCAAAATGTAAATGCATCGTTTTCCTTCTACAATACCTTTTATTATAGTGTTATTTCTATGTTCATAAAGTTGGACGTGTTTAAAATGAATGGTTTTTGAGAAAAAAAAAAATATCAAATTATAGAGCGCATTTCTAAAATTTCTTTTAAAAATCTTCCTTTTTCTCCATGTAACTTGAAAATGATAAGAGATACAGTAATAAAAAATAAAAAGGAAATTTTTATCTGAAAAAGCCCTAAACTTTTGTGTGGTATCTTTTTTCGTATCTCTTTTTTTTTTCGAGTTACATGGAGGAAAACGAAGATTTTTAAGAAAATTTAAAAATGCACTCTATAATTTAATCTTATTTTTTTTCAAAAACCCTTCATTTTAGTCCAGTCTAACTTTTTGAACATAGAAATAACACTATAATAAAAAGTATTGTAGAAGGAAAAATGTATTTAAATTTTGATGGATAAGGGGTTAAATATACTTCTCATTTCTTCTTAAAACACATTAGTCATCAACTTTTTTGCAGAATATCTCGCTTAGTTTAAATATAATCGACATTTAGTACTGCTCATTTTACAGGTCTTTTGAAGCACTACAAAAGTTATTAATATCATTATACACCTAAAATCGACAGTTTCTCTGTTATTTCAAGTTGAATACACCGATATGAGCATGCAGCAATAAAACAAACTCTTCTTACCTACCATATCCCTTTTTGTATTTCAACTAGAAGATTTATGAAGAAACGAATCTCTGTCTTTTTATAACCAAAAGAAATGTTTTATATAGTTTTTTTGTTAGATGCATACTTTTTAAGGTATTCGCACAAATCCGTCCGAAAAGGTGTCATTTTTCAATGAAAATGGCCAATTTTCAACCACGAATAACTCAAAAAGAATTGAGTTTTCAAAAAATAATTATAGAACAATTTTTGCTTAAAATTAGGTTCTCTAGCCTATTCCGTGGCTATTTTAACCAAAACATTTTTCACCCCCGAGAAGGGGTGGGAACCACCCCCAAGATAAAAGCGCACATCGGCATAGGGTAGCCTTTGTTTCTTGAGCTATTCGTAGGATGGAATTCGGAGCCAAATACCCTAATTGACTGCCCTATTAGCCAATAGTTTCACTGAGGTTTGTCCTAGAACAATAAATCAAAAACTAAATTTTAAAAAAACATAAAAATGTTTATTTCACAGATAAACATTTCTTTTCGCTTAAATTAAATCACAAACAGCCTCCCACCTACCTATTGACAGTTTGAACATTGAATTTAAGCGAAAAACAATGTTTGTTTGCCAAATAATATTTCTTTTCTATTTTCTCACAGCAATAAAATGTATTTTGAATTAAATAAATTACATACATTCTTCTTTTTGTGTCAATTAATTTAATTCAAAAATTATTTTTTTGGCCACCCTGTATAAATAATGATATTATTAAAAATACTAAGTTTTCACTCTAATGGCATATAAAACAACATAATGCTATTCTACATACCACCAGAATGAAAACAATGGGAACCTTCTCTGGTTACACCTCCGAAGCTTCTACAATTTGCAAGCCATACGGATGCTGAGACTAAGGAAGATGAGGGAATTCTACAATTTACAATTCACGTCCCATCTGCTCAGCGCGGTCAAGTTCCAACGAGAATGGTTCCCTTCATACTCCAATCAGAGTAAATGTAAATCAAAAATGAATAACCATTTTCAATTTCGTTGCAAAACAAAAATACAGCTGAACCATATTCTAGTCCAATCAGAAAGTGCAGCAAGCACCTCCACCGGTTTCGAAACTTATTAGTCTCTCATCAGAAGGCACATATGCTGCTCTCTCTGATCCAACCAAAACAAACCCCCAGCGTGCAGTCCCGGATTGCAACGAACGAAATGGCACAGATGCCCTAGCGGCAACTGCTAGCAAAAAGACTAAGTTTTCACTCTAATGGCATATAAAACAACATACTGCTATTCTACATCCCACCAGAATGAAAACAATGGGAACCTTCTCTGGTTACACCTCCGAGGCTTCTACAATTTTTAAGCCAGACGAATGCTGAGACTAAGGAAGATGAGGGAATTCTACAATTTACAATTCACGTCCCATCTGCTCAGCGCGGTAAAGTTCCAACGAGAATGGTTCCCTTCATACTCCAATCAGAGTAAATGTAAATCAAAAATGAATAACCCTTTTCAATTTCGTCGCAAAACAAAAATACAGCCGAACCATATTCTAGTCCTAGTCTAATCAGAGAGTGTAGTAAGCACCTCCACCGGTTTCGAAACTTATTAGTCTCTCATTCGAAACCTGTGGAGGTGCTTGCTGCACTCTCTGATTGGACTAGAATATGGTTCGGCTGTATTTTCGTTTTGCAACGAAATGGAAAATGGTTATTCATTTTTGATTTACATTTACTCTGATTGGAGTATGAAGGGAACCATTCTCGTTGGAACTTTACCGCGCTGAGCAGATGGGACGTGAATTGTAATTGTAGAATTCCCTCATCTTCCTTAGTCTCAGCATCCGTATGGCTTGCAAATTGTAGAAGCCTCGGAGGTGTAATCAGAGAAGGTTCCCATTGTTTTCATTATGGTGGGATGTAGAATAGCATTATGTTGTTTTATATGCCATTAGAGTGAAAATTTAGTCTTTTTGCTAGCAGTTGCCGCTAGGGCATCTATGCCATTTCGTTCGTTGCAATCCGGGACTGCACGCTGGGGGTTTGTTTTGGTTGGATCAAAGAGAGCAGCATATGTGCCTCCTGATGAGAGACTAATAAGTTTCGAAACCGGTGGAGGTGCTTGCTGCACTCTCTGATTGGACTAGAATATGGTTCGGCTGTATTTTCGTTTTGCAACGAAATTGAAAATGGTTATTCATTTTTGATTTACATTTACTCTGATTGGAGTATGAAGGGAACCATTCTCGTTGGAACTTTACCGCGCTGAGCAGATGGGACGCGAATTGTAAATTGTAGAATTCCCTCATCTTCCTTAGTCTCAGCATCCGTATGGCTTGCAAATTGTAGAAGCCTCGGAGGTGTAACCAGAGAAGGTTTCCATTGTTTTCATTCTGGTGGGATGTAGAATAGCATTATGTTGTTTTATATGCCATTAGAGTGAAACCTTAGTCTTTTTGCTAGCAGTTGCCGCTAGGGCATCTATGCCATTTCGTTCGTTGCAATCCGGGACTGCACGCTGGGGGTTTGTTTTGGTTGGATCAGAGAGAGCAGCATATGTGCCTCCTGATGAGAGACTAATAAGTTTCGAAACCGGTGGAGGTGCTTGCTGCACTCTCTGATTGGACTAGAATATGGTTCGACTGTATTTTCGTTTTGCAACGAAATTGAAAATGGTTATTCATCTTTGATTTACATTTACTCTGATTGGAGTATGAAGGGAACCATTCTCGTTGGAACTTTACCACGCCGAGCAGATGGGACGTGAATTGTAAATTGTAGAACTCCCTCATCTTCCTTAGTCTCAGCATCCGTATGGCTTGCAAAATGTAGAAGCCTCGGAGGTGTAACCAGAGAAGGTTCTCATTATTTTCATTCTGGTGGGATGTAGAATAGCATTATGTTGTTTTATATGCCATTAGAGTGAAAACTTAGTCTTTTTGCTAGCAGTTGCCGCTAGGGCATCTATGCCATTTCGTTCGTTGCAATCCGGGACTGCACGCTGGGGTTTGTTTTGGTTGGATCAGAGAGAGCAGCATATGTGCCTCCTGATGAGAGACTAATAAGTGTCGAAACCGGTGGAGGTGCTTGTTGCACTCTCTGATTGGACTAGAATATGGTTCGGCTGTATTTTCGTTTTGCAACGAAATTGAAAATGGTTATTCATCTTTGATTTACATTTACTCTGATTAGAGGATGAAGGGAACCATTCTCGTTGGAACTTTACCGCGCTGAGCAGATGGGACGTGAATTGTAAATTGTAGAATTCTCTCTTCTTCCTTAGTCTCAGCATCCGTATGGCTTGCAAATTGTAGAAGCCTCGGAGGTGTAACCAGAGAAGGTTCCCATTATTTTCATTCTGGTGGGATGTAGAATAGCATTATGTTGTTTTATATGCCATTAGAGTGAAAACTTAGTCTTTTTGCTAGCAGTTGCCGCTAGGGCATCTACGCCATTTCGTTCGTTGCAATCCGGGACTGCACGCTGGGGGTTTGTTTTGGTTGGATCAGAGAGAGCAGCATATGTGCCTCCTGATGAGAGACTAATAAGTGTCGAAACCGGTGGAGGTGCTTGCTGCACTCTCTGATTGGACTAGAATATGGTTCGGCTGTATTTTCGTTTTGCAACGAAATTTAAAATGGTTATTCATTTTTGATTCACATTTACTCTGATTGGAGTATGAAGGGAACCATTCTCGTTGGAACTTTACCGCGCTGAGCAGATGGGACGTGAATTGTAACTTGTAGAATTCCCTCATCTTCCTTAGTCACAGCATCCGTATGGCTTGCAAATTGTAGAAGCCTCGGAGGTGTAACCAGAGAAGGTTCCCATTATTTTCATTCTGGTGGGATGTAGAATAGCATTATCTTGTTTTATATGCCATTAGAGTGAAAACTTAGTCTTTTTGCTAGCAGTTGCCGCTAGGGCATCTATGCCATTTCGTTCGTTGCAATCCGGAACTGCACGCTGGGGGTTTGTTTTGGTTGGATCAGAGAGAGCAGCATATGTGCCTCCTGATAAGAGACGGTGGAGGTGTTTGCTGCACTCTCTGATTGGACTAGAATATGGTTCGGCTGTATTTTTGTTTTGCAACGAAATTGAAAATGGTTATTCATTTTTGATTTACATTTACTCTGATTGGAGTATGAAGGGAACCATTCTCGTTGGAACTTTACCGCGCTGAGCAGATGGGACGTGAATTGTAAATTGTAGAATTCCCTCATCTTTCTTAGTCTCAGCTTCCGTATGGCTTGCAAATTGTAGAAGCCTCGGAGGTGTAACCAGAGAAGGTTCCCATTGTTTTCATTCTGGAGGGATGTAGAATAGCATTATGTTGTTTTATATGCCATTAGAGTGAAAACTTAGTCTTTTGCTAGCAGTTGCAGCTAGGGCATCTATGCCATTTGGTTCGTTGCAATCCGGGACTGCACGCTGGGGGTTTGTTTTGGTTGGATCAGAGAGAGCAGCATATGTGCCTCCTGATCAGAGACTAATAAGTGTCGAAACCGGTGGAGGTGCTTGCTGCACTCTCTGATTGGACTAGAATATGGTTCGGCTGTTTTTTCGTTTTGCAACGAAATTGAAAATGGTTATTCATTTTTGATTTACATTTACTCTGATTGGAGTATGAAGGGAACCATTCTCGTTGGAACTTTACCGCGCTGAGCAGATGGGACGCGAATTGTAAATTGTAGAATTCCCTCATCTTCCTTAGTCTCAGCATCCGTATGGCTTGCAAATTGTAGAAGCCTCGGAGGTGTAACCAGAGAAGGTTTCCATTGTTTTCATTCTGGTGGGATGTAGAATTTATGTTGTTTTATATGCCATTATAGTGAAAACTTAGTCTTTTTGCTAGCAGTTACCGCTAGGGCATCTATGCCATTTCGTTCGTTGCAATGCGGAACTGCACGCTGGGGGTTTGTTTTGGTTGGATCAGAGAGAGCAGCATATGTGCCTCCTGATGAGAGACTAATAAGTGTCGAAACCGGTGGAGGTGCTTGCTGCACTCTCCGATTGGACTAGAATATGGTTCGGCTGTTTTTTCGTTTTGCAACGAAATTGAAAATGGTTATTCATTTTTGATTTACATTTACTCTGATTGGAGTATGAAGGGAACCATTCTCGTTGGAACTTTACCGCGCTGAGCAGATGGGACGCGAATTGTAAATTGTAGAATTCCCTCATCTTCCTTAGTCTCAGCATCCGTATGGCTTGCAAATTGTAGAAGCCTCGGAGGTGTAACCAGAGAAGGTTTCCATTGTTTTCATTCTGGTGGGATGTAGAATAGCATTATGTTGTTTTATATGCCATTAGAGTGAAAACTTAGTCTTTTGCTAGCAGTTGCCGCTAGGGCATCTATGCCATTTCGTGCGTTGCAATCCGGGACTGCACGCTGGGGGTTTGTTTTGGTTGGATCAGAGAGAGCAGCATATGTGCCTCCTGATGAGAGACTAATAAGTGTCGAAACCGGTGGAGGTGCTTGCTGCACTCTCTGATTGGACTAGAATATGGTTCGACTGTATTTTCGTTTTGCAACGAAATTTAAAGTGGTTATTCATTTTTGATTCACATTTACTCTGATTGGAGTATGAAGGGAACCATTCTCGTTGGAACTTTACCGCGCTGAGCAGATGGGACGTGAATTGTAAATTGTAGAATTCCCTCATCTTCCTTAGTCACAGCATCCGTATGGCTTGCAAATTGTAGAAGCCTCGGAGGTGTAACCAGAGAAGGTTCCCATTATTTTCATTCTGGTGGGATGTAGAATAGCATTATCTTGTTTTATATGCCATTAGAGTGAAAACTTAGTCTTTTTGCTAGCAGTTGCCGCTAGGGCATCTATGCCATTTCGTTCGTTGCAATCCTGACTGCACGCTGGGGGTTTGTTTTGGTTGGATCAGAGAGAGCAGCATATGTGCCTCCTGATAAGAGACGGTGGAGGTGTTTGCTGCACTCTCTGATTGGACTAGAATATGGTTCGGCTGTATTTTTGTTTTGCAACGAAATTGAAAATGGTTATTCATTTTTGATTTACATTTACTCTGATTGGAGTATGAAGGGAACCATTCTCGTTGGAACTTTACCGCGCTGAGCAGATGGGACGTGAATTGTAAATTGTAGAATTCCCTCATCTTCCTTAGTCTCAGCATCCGTATGACTTGCAAATTGTAGAAGCCTCGGAGGTGTAACCAGAGAAGGTTCCCATTGTTTTCATTCCGGAGGGATGTAGAATAGCATTATGTTGTTTTATATGCCATTAGAGTGAAAACTTAGTCTTTTTGCTAGCAGTTACCGCTAGGGCATCTATGCCATTTCGTTCGTTGCAATCCGGGACTGCACGCTGGGGGTTTGTTTTGGTTGGATCAGAGAGAGCAGCATATGTGCCTCCTGATGAGAGACTAGTAAGTTTTGAAACCGGTGGAGGTGCTTGCTGCACTCTCTGATTGGACTAGAATATGGGTCGGCTGTCTTTTCGTTTTGCAACGAAATTGAAAATGGTTATTCATTTTTGATTCACATTTACTCTGATTGGAGTATGAAGGGAACCATTCTCGTTGGAACTTTACCGCGCTGAGCAGATGGGACGTGAATTGTAAATTGTAGAATTCCCTTGTCTTCCTTAGTCACAGCATCCGTATGGCTTGCAAATTGTAGAAGCCTCGGAGGTGTAACCAGAGAAGGTTCCCATTATTTTCATTCTGGTGGGATGTAGAATAGCATTATCTTGTTTTATATGCCATTAGAGTGAAAACTTAGTCTTTTTGCTAGCAGTTACCGCTAGGACATCTATGCCATTTCGTTCGTTGCAATCCGGAACTGCACGCTGGGGGTTTGTTTTGGTTGTATCAGAGAGAGCAGCATATGTGCCTCCTGATCAGAGACTAATAAGTTTCGAAACCGGTGGAGGTGCTTGCTGCACTCTCTGATTGGACTAGAATATGGTTCGGCTGTATTTTCGTTTTGCAACGAAATTGAAAATGGTTATTCATTTTTGATTTACATTTACTCTGATTGGAGTATGAAGGGAACCATTCTCGTTGGAACTTTACCGCGCTGAGCAGATGGGACGCGAATTGTAAATTGTAAAATTCCCTCATCTTCCTTAGTATCAGCATCCGTATGGCTTGCAAATTGTAGAAGCCTCGGAGGTGTAACCAGAGAAGGTTTCCATTGTTTTCATTCTGGTGGGATGTAGAATAGCATTATGTTGTTTTATATACCATTATAGTGAAAACTTAGTCTTTTTGCTAGCAGTTACCGCTAGGGCATCTATGCCATTTCGTTCGTTGCAATGCGGGACTGCACGCTGGGGGTTTGTTTTGGTTGGATCAGAGAGAGCAGCATATGTTCCTCCTTATGAGAGACTAATAAGTTTCGAAACCGGTGGAGGTGCTTGCTGCACTCTCTGATTGGACTAGGATATGGTTCGGCTGTATTTTCGTTTTGCAACGAAATTGAAAATGGTTATTCATTTTTGATTTACATTTACTCTGATTGGAGTATGAAGGGAACCATTCTCGTTGGAACTTTACCGCGCTGAGCAGATGGGACGTGAATTGTAAATTGTAGAATTCCCTCATCTTTCTTAGTCTCAGCATCCGTATGGCTTGCAAATTGTAGAAGCCTCGGAGGTGTAACCAGAGAAGGTTCCCATTGTTTTCATTCTGGAGGGATGTAGAATAGCATTATGTTGTTTTATATGCCATTAGAGTGAAAACTTAGTCTTTTGCTAGCAGTTGCAGCTAGGGCATCTATGCCATTTGGTTCGTTGCAATCCGGGACTGCACGCTGGGGGTTTGTTTTGGTTGGATCAGAGAGAGCAGCATATGTGCCTCCTGATCAGAGACTAATAAGTGTCGAAACCGGTGGAGGTGCTTGCTGCACTCTCTGATTGGACTAGAATATGGTTCGGCTGTTTTTTCGTTTTGCAACGAAATTGAAAATGGTTATTCATTTTTGATTTACATTTACTCTGATTGGAGTATGAAGGGAACCATTCTCGTTAAAACTTTACCGCGCTGAGCAGATGGGACGCGAATTGTAAATTGTAGAATTCCCTCATCTTCCTTAGTCTCAGCATCCGTATGGCTTGCAAATTGTAGAAGCCTCGGAGGTGTAACCAGAGAAGGTTTCCATTGTTTTCATTCTGGTGGGATGTAGAATAGCATTATGTTGTTTTATATGCCATTAGAGTGAAAACTTAGTCTTTTGCTAGCAGTTGCCGCTAGAGCATCTATGCCATTTCGTTCGTTGCAATCCGGGACTGCACGCTGGGGGTTTGTTTTGGTTGGATCAGAGAGAGCAGCATATGTGCCTCCTGATGAGAGACTAATAAGTGTCGAAACCGGTGGAGGTGCTTGCTGCACTCTCTGATTGGACTAGAATATGGTTCGGCTGTATTTTTGTTTTGCAACGAAATTGAAAATGGTTATTCATTTTTGATTTACATTTACTCTGATTGGAGTATGAAGGGAACCATTCTCGTTGGAACTTTACCGCGCTGAGCAGATGGGACGTGAATTGTAAATTGTAGAATTCCCTCATCTTTCTTAGTCTCAGCATCCGTATGGCTTGCAAATTGTAGAAGCCTCGGAGGTGTAACCAGAGAAGGTTCCCATTGTTTTCATTCTGGAGGGATGTAGAATAGCATTATGTTGTTTTATATGCCATTAGAGTGAAAACTTAGTATTTTGCTAGCAGTTGCAGCTAGGGCATCTATGCCATTTCGTTCGTTGCAATCCGGGACTGCACGCTGGGGGTTTGTTTTGGTTGGATCAGAGAGAGCAGCATATGTGCCTCCTGATGAGAGACTAATAAGTGTCGAAACCGGTGGAGGTGCTTGCTGCACTCTCTGATTGGACTAGGATATGGTTCGGCTGTATTTTCGTTTTGCAACGAAATTGAAAATGGTTATTCATTTTTGATTTACATTTACTCTGATTGGAGTATGAAGGGAACCATTCTCGTTGGAACTTTACCGCGCTGAGCAGATGGGACGCGAATTGTAAATTGTAGAATTTCCTCATCTTCCTTAGTCTCAGCATCCGTATGGCTTGCAAATTGTAGAAGCCTCGGAGGTGTAACCAGAGAAGGTTTCCATTGTTTTCATTCTGGTGGGATGTAGAATAGCATTATGTTGTTTTATATGCCATTATAGTGAAAACTTAGTCTTTTTGCTAGCAGTTACCGCTAGGGCATCTATGCCATTTCGTTCGTTGCAATGCGGGACTGCACGCTGGGGGTTTGTTTTGGTTGGATCAGAGAGAGCAGCATATGTGCCTCCTGATGAGAGACTAATAAGTGTCGAAACCGGTGGAGGTGCTTGCTGCACTCTCTGATTGGACTAGAATATGGTTCGGCTGTTTTTTCGTTTTGCAACGAAATTGAAAATGGTTATTCATTTTTGATTTACATTTACTCTGATTGGAGTATGAAGGGAACCATTCTCGTTGGAACTTTACCGCGCTGAGCAGATGGGACGCGAATTGTAAATTGTAGAATTCCCTCATCTTCCTTAGTCTCAGCATCCGTATGGCTTGCAAATTGTAGAAGCCGCGGAGGTGTAACCAGAGAAGGTTTCCATTGTTTTCATTCTGGTGGGATGTAGAATAGCATTATGTTGTTTTATATGCCATTAGAGTGAAAACTTAGTCTTTTGCTAGCAGTTGCCGCTAGGGCATCTATGCCATTTCGTGCGTTGCAATCCGGGACTGCACGCTGGGGGTTTGTTTTGGTTGGATCAGAGAGAGCAGCATATGTGCCTCCTGATGAGAGACTAGTAAGTTTTGAAACCGGTGGAGGTGCTTGCTGCACTCTCTGATTGGACTAGAATATGGGTCGGCTGTCTTTTCGTTTTGCAACGAAATTGAAAATGGTTATTCATTTTTGATTCACATTTACTCTGATTGGAGTATGAAGGGAACCATTCTCGTTGGAACTTTACCGCGCTGAGCAGATGGGACGTGAATTGTAAATTGTAGAATTCCCTCATCTTCCTGAGTCTCAGCATCCGTATGGCTTGCAAATTGTAGAAGCCTCGGAGGTGTAACCAGAGAAGGTTCCCATTATTTTCATTCTGGTGGGATATAGAATAGCATTATCTTGTTTTATATGCCATTAGAGTGAAAACTTAGTCTTTTTGCTAGCAGTTGCCGCTAGGGCATCTATGCCATTTCGTTCGTTGCAATCCGGGACTGCACGCTGGGGGTTTGTTTTGGTTGGATCAGAGAGAGCAGCATATGTGCCTCCTGATGAGAGACGGTGGAGGTGTTTGCTGCACTCTCTGATTGGACTAGAGTATGGTTCTGCTTTATTTTCGTTTGAAAATGGTTATTCATTTTTGATTTACATTTACTCTGATTGGAGTATGAAGGGAACCATTCTCGTTGGAACTTCACCGCGCTGAGCAGATGGGACGTGAATTGTAAATTGTAGAATTCCCTCATCTTCCTTAGTCTCAGCGTCCGTATGGCTTGCAAATTGTAGAAGCCTCGGAGGTGTTACCAGAGAAGGTTCCCATTGTTTTCATTCTGGTGGGATGTAGAATAGCATTATGTTGTTTTATATGCCATTAGAGTGAAAACTTAGTCTTTTTCCTAGCAGTTGCCGCTAGGACATCTATGCCATTTCGTTCGTTGCAATCCGGGACTGCACTCTGGATGTTTGTTTTGGTTGGATCAGAGAGAGCAGCATGTGTGCCTCCTGATGAGAGACTAATAAGTTTCGAAACCGGTGGAGGTGCTTGCTGCACTCTCTGATTGGACTAGAATATGGTTCGGCTGTATTTTCGTTTTGCAACGAAATTGAAAATGGTTATTCATTTTTTTTTAATTATATTATTGTTTATATTATTGAACAGAGAATTGAATACTCTTTCAAATGAGGTAACATACGACCCCTATTCACATTAAAAAAAAATCATTGATTATCACTAGTATGAAATATATTATATAAAACAATAATTGTAATTTAAAAATAAAAATCGACCTGTTTCGGCATTCCGTTAAAATCTAATGACTACCAAATATCGAGATGAACTCTTTTCTTTGACCACGTTGTATAAAATTGTATTCATTGTGAAATCTGGTGAAAATAGATTAATTTTTATTTCATTAGACAGTTTATTTGAATTTTAATTGCCCTACCCGCAAACGCTGATATTAATGATTTTTGACCATTTTCTCAGGCCTGTCACTCCTATATGACGTAAGTCTACAACAGTGTTGCCAATCGGCGGATAATTATCCGATTTGCGTACCTTTTTGAGAGTTGTCGTATCTTCTTCCTATCTTTAAATAAATCGGATATTTGCGGATATTTTTCAGTGTATCTACCATCGACTAAAACTTTCTCATCCATATATTCCCAACACCAACAACACATTAATTTTGTTTGGTTTCACCTAAATTTTTATAAATAGCCATTTCTGGATGAATGTTAGTGACATCCTATACTTTTCATCTTTTGACAAAAGGGACATGTGCCGATTCTTTTGTGTAGAATTTAAATGCACAAGTGCATCCACTTAAGGCATACTAATCTAATTCAAATTTCAAAAACCGTCTGCCGTCCGATGTTATTTATGAGTTTTTAGTTTTTAGTCTTTAAACTTATGAAAGCTAATTCACGCACGATTTAGTTTTATTTTCATTTTATGTAGTGCAGTGCTTAAGGAAACGTTTCCAGATTTCTCGGACATGAGATGTAGTTAAATCTAGTTCTTTTTTTGTAAAGTTCTATCAAATCTAATATCTTAAACAAAACCATTTCATCAAAACATGTTATACTTACCTAATTATATTTATGATTTTTTTGAGGAATGTAATGGTACTATGCAGAAAAGAACTTTCCGGCACAGAAACGTCACTTTTCTGCACACTACGGTCAGCTATTCTGTGAGAAAATATTAAGTTTGTTAACATAAAATTGTGCAGAAAAATGCATTTGGAATAGTGGTTGTAGAAAAATCTACTTATTTGAAACTAGTAATATCTAAATATCTACTTAACTCAAAAATCCTTCAAATTTTTTGCCTATAAAAATTATTTAGTCGGGCATTAACGTTGAACGCACCACGGGTATTATGGATACTAACTTTGATACCTTAATAACTACAAGACTGTTAAATACATTTCTATTGTTTTAGTTGTTAAAAGAGCGTAGGCGCAAAATTTCGGACCAATAATCTTTAAACGTATTAATTTTTTTCGAATCCTGAGAAAAGTAATAAATATTTTTGAAAAATTTTAACGCAGAATGAAAGATTACATTATTACCGAGGGCTGAAAGTCCCTTAGAATAAACAAAATGTTTCTTTTGAATGAGATATTTCAAATTAAAAATCACACTTAATATTCTCTTTTCCTTTTACCCCTGTAACATATTAGAATAAAAATTATAGAAGTCTTCAGGGACTTTCGGCCCTCGGTAATAATGTAATCTTTCATTCTGCGTTTAAATTTTTAAATAATACTTATTAGCTTTCTCAGGACTCGAAAAAAAATAATGCATTTTAAAAGCATTGGCCAGAAATTTTGCGCCTATGCTATTAATGTAGCTGGAGTTTATTTTGTAATCATTTATTTATTATTTATTTTTCCAGTACCTAGTTTTAGGTAGTTATTACGTTTTAATAAAATAATATTTAAAAGTGTTTTTTTACTTAAATAATTATAATAAATTAATATAACGATCCAAATAATGAAATATTTAGATTTATTTATTTATTTATTTAGAATTTAACAGTTACGATAATACAAAATACGAATAATATAATAATAGTAAGTAAATAGTATTTACATACATGAATTAGGTAATAATCAGCTAGAATACGAGATTTTCATCTATAAACGAAAATTTTTAAAGTGTGAAATAGAGAATCCAGTAGATTAAAGAGCCGGTTGTTCGAACGCTAATCAGAAATGGAATCAACTGATCATTATCAAACATTTAATTATGTCATCGCTTGATTTGCGGCACTCGCCTCGTACCTCGGCTCGTGCCAACAAACTTCTGCGCTCGTGAGAAATATGTCTTTTTTCTCTCTTGTTGTACAATATACTATTTCGTCACAAATATTTTTAGATTTATAATCTTGGGCACGTAAATAGCAATAATATCGCCGATATCTGTAAAGAAGTAATTGTTTTCCCCACAACCTTTTGGAAATTATAGTATTCGCCGATACATTAACAAAATAATTTTTTTTTGTAGTCACTTATTGTAAAATGATTCCTTCGCTGTAAATCTTCCAGGAATTATTTTTTTCGCGAGAACAGAAAGGAACATAATCATTGTTTTCGTTGGAATCTATTAAGAACTAAATCTTTTCGTCATAAATATTTTGGGAGTTATAATCTTCGCGGACACGCATATAAAAAAAATTGTATCGCCAACACTTCTTATCAAAAAGTTATTATTTTCACTGAAAATGTATCAGGAATCACATTAATCATAGGTACCAGCAAAACGTTACTCATTTTTCACGTTTATTGGTATTTCTCAAGATATTTTGGGATGGGACCGTAACTATCAAAATTATTCTCGTTAAAAAACCAACCCATTTTTAACTTCTAACTTTTTTTAAATAATTATACATTTGAATATAAAGGAATACACAAAGCTGTTACAAATTTATTTAAATGAAAATAGTAACTACATTGGCTACAAGTAGCGTACAACAAAAAACAATGGAAATGAAGACTTGAAGAGGCTTATGTTCAGATGTGGACGTGAATGGCTAGAGGAAGAAGAAGAAAAAGAAGAAGAAGAAGAGGAGTAACTACATTAGTAAAAGTTTGTTTAAAGATTAATCAAAGTTGCTTTTCTGAAATCGATAAACACTTTCTGTGGCTTTCAACTACTTGTGACACACTTGCTTTTTTTTGCTCATCTTTTGTGAGGGACAATGAAATGTCTTGCATCAATTTTACAGCTATCCCAGCAACATCATTAACAACTCTAATGTTGTTTAAAAAGTTCATTGCTTTAACCCTTATAATACCAAGCGGGGCTAAAAAGCACCCCATACGTGCTTTTTCGTATATATCTTTTCCAGTTGTTTTTTGTTCTTGTTCTTTTTTTTTCATAGCTGCATATTTCTTTAGTACCATGATAATTTACCTAAAATTTTACATGAATTTTTTTCTATCGCGCGAATTTAGGTTTTTAGAGTGTGGGGTGCGGTATCCTATCGCTTGGTATCTTACGTATACCAACTTTTCTAAGTTGTTATAAGCTAACGGACGCGTAAAATCGTTACTTATCATATTGTACTTTTCGTATCTCCACTACTTTTATTCGGAGCTTGTGTTGCACCGACCGCCTAGTAGTACATAGGTGATACGTGGTCACTGTCATGTCACTTAGTATTGTTTATGCAAGCATCCGTGTAAGGTATGCGTCTTTTTGTAGCGCGCCACATCATTGTTTATTCGGTCCAAAATGAGTACCGGTTTACATAAAAAAAGTGTAAAAATTACTGAGAAAAACACAAAAAAATGGGGGTGCGGACGCACCCCGCTTGGTATCGCACGTATATAAAAAAGCTTGGTATTACAAGGGTTAAAATAGTCTTCGTTCTCCTCCCAAGTTTACACTGGAATTTTCAGCCTACTATTTTCCATTTCAATCAATTTGTAACAGCTGTCTGTATTCCTTTATATTTAAATGTATACTTATTTAGAAAAATGTGTTTTCTTAATAGTCCTGTCGCCAGGGGGGTACAACGGCCTCGTTAATTCAGATGGACTTACTCAAGTTTTTTTTATGTATTTTGACCCGTAGAACACGAATTTTTTGGGTAACAGTTGATCCGGATGTCGATAAGATTGTTATAGACCAAGAACTTGAGGAATCAAATAACAGCGATTTTTGGCAAAACAAAACAATATTTTGTATTTTTTGGGCCATTTTAAGTAAAAAATATTTCTACAAGTTTTTTCGTAGGATGCACAGTTTTTGAGATAAACGCGGTTGAACTTTAAAAAAATCGAAAAATTGCAATTTTTGAACCCGAATAACTTTTGATTAAAAAATAAAATAGCAAGTCTGCTTACCGCATTTGAAAGTTTAAGTCAAATTATATCGGTTTTGATTATTTGCATTGGTAAAAATTTGTTTTTTTATTGTTTAACAAAGCTATAAACACGTAGGGTTTCCCGTGCTTTTACATGCGTTTTAACGCATGTAACGTAGAAATAGACT
Source organism: Diabrotica virgifera virgifera (assembly GCF_917563875.1). Taxonomy (NCBI): domain Eukaryota; kingdom Metazoa; phylum Arthropoda; class Insecta; order Coleoptera; family Chrysomelidae; genus Diabrotica; species Diabrotica virgifera. The sequence goes on along the minus strand of NC_065446.1, from coordinate 141,418,061 downwards.
TGATTGCACTAGTACCTATTCTACCTACTCGTTCGATTTTAAATGAGAAATCATAGAAACATCACTCACGCACTAGTTGTTTGTAGCTTTGTTTAACAATAACACAATAAATTTTTAGCAATGCAAATAATCAAAACCGACATAATTTGACTTGAACTTTCAAAGGCGCTAAGCAGAATTGCTATTTTATTTTTTAATCAAAAGTTATTCGGGTTTAAAAATTGCAGTTTTTCGATTTTTTGAAAGTTCAACCGCGTTTATCTCGAAAACTGTGCATCCTACTAAAAAACTTGTAGAAATATTTTTTGCTTAAAATGACCCAAAAAATACAAAATATTGTTTTGTTTTGCCAAAAATCGCTGTTATTTGATTCCTCAAGTTCTTGGTCTATAACAATCTTATCGACATCCGGATCAACTGTTACCCAAAAAATTCGTGTTCTACGGGTCAAAATACATAAAAAAAACTTGGGTAAGTCCATCTGAATTAACGAGGCCGTTGTACCCCCCCTGGCGACAGGACTATAATGAGAATAATAATTTTCATAGTTAGTTACTCAAGATATCTTGAGAAAGACCAATATACATCAAGGAATCAGTTAGACTGCATCAGTGATACTGAACAAATAATGAACATGAGAACACATTTTCATTTTAAATGATCAGTACATTCATACTTTCAGTTAAAGTGAAAACCAGTTGTACTTTTTATCATTTTGACTGATCATTCTCTCATGATGGTATTGGCTTTTTGTATTTTGGGAGCAATTTTTTTTGCAAAATCTTTTAAAATCTGTTTTCGTTCATTCTTTAGTGGTTTGTATATGAATCACAATCTTCTAAAGCTAATTCTTTCAATTTAGTTTCACTAGCACCCCATTTATTTCTGCTCAATATCCAGGACCTGGCCCACCATCTACGACGTTTTCTTTTCTTTTGATTCACTAGAATATTCTGTAATTCATTTACTAATAATTGTATACATACACGAACAGCTGGTCTCAATTTTTTTTAACCATTTTCACCACCACGATATAAAATTTTTAAAGCAACTTCGTACTGAATAACCTGAACGTAGCAAAACATGAAACGTGTGAATACAAATACTCTGGGCTAATCAGCAAAATACAGGGACAAGTTATTTACCAGCAATTTTATTGCTGGAATCGAATCTTATGATTGTATATGTTACAGTTCAAGTTGATTATCCATTTGGAGTTGACTCCAACTAGTTGGAGTCGACTCTAACGGCTGGTTTCAGTAAAAGTTCAATTTTTTTTTGCACAAACTTACTAAAAAAGAGGTCCTCTTCGACCAAATAACGAATCCACAGGGTGTCAGATGGTACTGTGGTCGAAAAATTGTTTAAACAATTTTTTTAAACAAACTCACAAAAAAAATGTATTTAGGACAATTTTCTTTACATCATTTGGGTCATTCGGAGCAAAAGAGGTCTTTTGTGATTTTTCTGTAAAATTTTGTTATTCTCGAGTTATACGCGATTTAAAATTTGCAAAATACGAAAATGACCATTTTCAAGGCTTAATAACTCGGTTAAAAATTATTATTATGAAAGTCCGAAAGTCACCAAATAAAATTTTAACGACCCCCCTACAAGATACTAAAGAAATTTTTGTTATTATTTTATTACTAAGCGGTTATTTTTAATTATTAACAATGAGCGCTAGGAGCGTATTGACGCAGCTATCAATGTGAGTGCGAGTGAGATGCACCATTGCACCATTTTGACATTTAAAAATTTAAACTTCTGTTAAACCACAAAACTGTAAAACTTTTTTTGTAATTTATAGCTCACATGTCATCACCATGACAAGTCGAAAGTTCTTCTTCTTGTGGTGCTTTCTCCTTTAGTGGAGGTTAGCGACTACACTGGTAAATCTGTCTCTGTCCAATGCGGCTCTAAACAAAGATGTTGAATCAAGGCCGGTCCAGTTTCTGATATTTCTAAACCATGAAATCTGGCGCCTACCGGGACCCCGTTTTCCTTCACTCTTACCCTGGATGATCAGTTGCGTGAGGCGGTACTTTTCGTTTCTCATTATGTGTCCCAGGTAGCTAACTTTTCTGACTTTAATGATTTTTAGCAGTTCCCTATCTGTACCTATTCTCCTCAGAACATATTCGTTGGTGGTGTGAGTTGTCCAAGGTATTTTCAAGTCTCTTCTATAAAGCCAGAGTTCAAAGGCGTCCAACTTGTTCATCAGTGTTGTGTTGTGTCCAGGCCTCCGTTCCATACAAAAGTATTGACCACACATAGCAATGCAGAAAATGACATCTAAGGCTGATATTAATGCTACTGTTACAAAATAAGCTTTTCATTTTGATAAACCCCTGTCGGGCTACCTCTATTCTCGCTCTTGACTTCTTGTTTTTAATCAAGTTGATTGTTGAACCAGCAACCAAGATATTTGTACTGGCTTACGTATTCAAGCTGTTGGTGTTTCACATATTTATTGGAAGAGGTAAATTTTTGTTCCTTGATATTCTTATAACTTTGGTTTTCGCAGTATTGATCTTCATCCCCATTTTTTCACAACTCTCAGTAACCCTATCCAACAGTATCTGCAGACTATGGTCCGAATCAGTCATTAATACTGTGTCATCTGCATAGCGGATGTTATTTACTCTCTGACCGTTTATCGTGATTCCTTCTGAAGGGTGCGATAAAGAGTTCGCAAATATTACCTCAAAGTAGACGTTAAAAGTATGGGTGATAGCATATAACCCTGTCTAACACACCTCGTTGTATTTCAGTTGGCCTTGACGTATTACCATTGGTCTTTATGATTGCTGTCTGATTCCAATAAGTAGCCTCTATAATTTTAGAATCTCTTTTGTCGACTCCGATGTCATTCAATCTTTCTATCAAGGTCTTGTGCTTCACCCTATCGAACGCTTTCTCAAAATCTATGAAACAGATAAAAAGGTCTGCTTGCTGATCTTTGTATCTTTGTGCCAGAGTTTGAAGACAGAATATTGCTTCTCGTGTCCCCATACCTTTCCTGAAGCCAAATTGTTCTTGACCGGTGACCTCATCACATTTTTTATAATATATTCTGTTTTGTATGATACGCAAGAAAAGCTTCAGAATGTTATTTAATAGACTTATAAGGCGGAAGTCCTGGCATAATTTGGCGTTCTTCTTTTTAGGCAGTAGTATGAAGACTGCTTCAAGCCATATTTTAGGGATAGTCCCTGTATTGTAAACATTATTAAATAGTCCAGGAAGAAGGTCTAAGTTTTCCTCGTTAATTAACTTCAACAGCTCAGCTGGTATTTCATCTTTTCCTACAGATTTGTTGTTTTTTAGTTGACGTAGAGCATATTTCAGTTCGAACTTTAGTATTGGAAGACCTTCGTCGTTTTCGGTATTTAATGTAGGAGGTTCTCTGATGTCATAGAAGAGTTCCTTTATATAGTCTTCCCACATGTTTATTTGTTCTTCAGGGCTTGAAATCAGTTTGCCTTCTGCGTTGATTAGATTATTTGGTCCTTGTGAGTATGTCGTGCCTGTGAATTCCTGGAGTTTCTTATACAGATGGAAGTCATCATGTTTTTTATATAATTTTCGATTTCTTCACATTGTTCTGTTATCCATTTTTCTTTTGCAATTTTTATTTTTTGTTTAATGGTTCTATTTAATGCTTTGTACATTACTTTGTGCTGTTTGCATTTTCTTCTTTCATCCATTAAATCCAATATTTCCTCTGTCATCCATCTTTGCTTCCATGGTCGCTGTTTTGTGAGCATTTCAGTTGTCGTTGTAAGGGCGTGTCTGATTTCCTCCCGAAGACGAAAGTTAAGGATGTTTAATTATATGAAAGTGTGCTAATAATAATAATAATAATATCGTATGGCATTTTTGCCGGGGAGATCCTTTCGGATAGTTCCAGCGCCAATTACATCTTTAACCCTGTTTCAAGTAACTAGTGTCGATGTACACTAGCCCAGGGGGACCGACGGCTTAACGTACTCTCCGAGGCACGGTGAGACGACTCGTGTCATTATTGGAAATGAAAATGGTTTGTCTTTGGCAGGGATCGAACCCACGTACACTGGCGTATGAGGCCAGCGAATATGCCGTTACTCCACGGCCGCTCACAAAAAAATTGTGCTAAAAAACAGTGCGAAAAAGTAAAACCCATTTAAAATACATTGTTGCTTCAGACACACTTTAAACTCTTCATGTACTACTATCTATATTTACAATTTTAAAACAATAAAACCTTTACATTTTTACATAATATGAGATAGAGTAGATAAAAATTATTTTTGAGAATTTGGTTAACAAAAATTGGTTAAACAATTTTTCGACCGCGTTACCGCGTGACACCCTGTGCATTTGTTATAAGGATTGTTATACGCATGTATTTCTTTGAGTAAGTTTGTGCAAAAAATCGAATCAGAATAATTTACCTAACGGGGTCGACGTTACAGACTATACTAATAACGGCCGGTTTCACAAGTCGAAGTTAACTTGTGGTTAAGAGATAACCAGAAGGTACCCCGAAATATGTGTTTCACAATATCAGGTCAACGGCGAAGTTGTGGTTAACCGACAGAATTTTTAACCAGAGCTTGGAGTGATGGTTACGCTCTTAACCAGAGGTTATCCTAACCTAATTTCGTTTTATTGACAGGACAGAGTGTATACACGTAAATTATTAATTACAGATATGAATTTATATGATGTACTTAAAAGCGTTTAGCATTTCAGCGGCCAATAATTGTTCGATTTTTAAATTTGCTTCCTGGGGTAATTATTAATACATACTATAGTCTCTTGCTTGCTACATGTTTTTATATTAACAATTTAATTTTAACAATATTGGCGAAAGACCTCAAAACAAATATTATTCTTAAACAAAACTTAAAATGTATAATGTGCATGTAATATATAATGTGTGTACTTTAGTTGGCCACGTATGGGAAGCATTTTTAATATTAATTTTACGAAAAAAAGATACTTCAAAAAAGTTTTGCATAGTAATTTTTATGGTCCAAAATCTAAGATGCAACCATCATGTATCAAATTTTGTTAATCCCATAGGAGGTATGTTAAAATATGTTAAAATATATGAATTTTTAAAGCAAGGTAGCAAGAATCAACATCAAAAATATGATTATGCAAATCAACCACAAGTCTGACTGAATATCCTAACCACACATATACACACATTTATTTTTCCTTAATCTGCAAAATAAACTCCACAACTAAATATAAAATCCTTAAAAAATATATACAACAAATTAATAGTCATAAAGAAATATAACAATTTATTGAATTTATCCTAATAAAAATCAATCGAAGCTCATCTGACTGATCAGCTGATTTGATAATTCTTCCATAAAAATGTTATTTCTGGTGGTCATTGTCCATAATTTCCTACCAACATAAGAAAAATAAAACAAAACTTACGGTCAACTAACCATGATTGAATCTGTGGTTGTGAAACAGCAACTGTCAGTTAGACTGTGGGTAAAGGTTAGTTGACCGCTAGGGTTAACCACAGATTGTGAAACCGGCCGTAAGTAGTTGAAACGGTCAAAACAAAGAAACGCACACTCATCAAAAATGCACTTGAGATTCTCGTATAATCAACATTTACTGAATCGATCCAGGAAGAGTCAACTCCAACTAGTAAAAGTTGGTTTAAATTTTTAAAATCAACTTTTACTGCTCGTTTCAGTTGGAGTTGACTCCAACTAGTTGGAGTCAACTCTAACTGAAAATCAACTTTTTTTTTTTTTTGGCATAGGCTTTTGCCATTCAGCCAGTCACAACTTTTTTAAGTTCTTCCTAAAGCAAAGAAAAGAAAGTAATTATCACTATACCTATTTGATTATCAGTAAGGAATAACATGGTTACTCGCTTCTCGTCTAGGGACCCATCAAGACATTAAATTAATACACAAACTAGACTGGGTCACGGAAAGAAGGTTTTAAACAAATGGGGTAAAACAAAGGTTACTAGTTTAACTGTGCTCACAAGTGAAGGTTACTTTTTGAAATGAATTCTGTTAAATAGTCATATACGGTTTTATTATTTAATGACGAAAGGTAGCAAATGTTATAGGGAGGAAGGATTTTATGTTTGATTAAATTTTTTATTAAGTCATCAGTTTGTTGTATATATTTTGTACATTCAAAGAAAATATGGTTTAAATCTGCTTCTTTTTGACAATCTTCACATAAATTGGAACTTAAAATTCTAAGTTTTGCTAGATGGGCTGGATAACACGCGTGTCCAGATCTCATTCTGATAATAGATGTAATGTATCTACGTGGGACAGAGTAATTTTTAAACCAAAATTCACTCGGGATTGTGGGTTATATCAGTGCATATTGTGACTTGGAGTGTTGACTATATTCATAATATTCTTGTTTCCACTGTTTCTTTAGATCATTCTTGATTTTTATAAATAAATCTGGAATGCAGAGCTTATAATCTGTTTTCACACCAGAAGCAATGGCTTTCTTAGCTAATATACCTACATGCTCATTATACTCGAGCCCTATGTGAGCTTTAATCCACAAAAATCTAACTGTTCTTTGCTCATGGTGTAATTCAAAAATAATTTTTTTAATTAGAAGAATGTAAATATTTGTGTTTTTACTGGGTAAAAACATAGTCTCAATGGCTAAAAGAACCGACAAAGAATCAGACGAAATTGTTGCGGAGCTGTAATTGGAACTCTTAAAATACTTTAATGCTTGATAAATTGCAATGGCTTCAGCAGTAAAAATTGAAAAATTATGATCCAGTGTAAACATGTTTTCTATACTTTTTGAGGGGATATAAAAAGCGCATCCAGTGCCAAAAGAAGACTTTGATGCATCTGTGTAAATAACTGTTGATTCTGGCCAGTTTTCTAATAAATTTCTTAAAATATTGAAGCTGATTGCAGTATTTACATGGTACCTTGGTTTAATTACCGTAATAGTTTGAAAAAAAGCATCAAAATCTTCAAAGTTTGAGCTGTTATATGTATGTGAGTTGGTGTAATCAGAATATGAGAGATTCCTAAAAGCCTCACAAAGTGGAGGGGAGTTCTTGTGGATCCAATATTTATTTATTAAATCTGCATTATTAAGTTTGCTAATATTGGAGTAGAGAGAGGGGTTTCTATGACAAATATTAATCAGAAATTTTTGACTAAGATATTGTCTTCTATATCTCAATGGAAATTCGAGAGATTCAACATATAACGAATTGGTTGGAGTTGACTTCATAGTACCCAGGCAAATACGTAATATTGTATTTTGAAACACATCTATTTTTCCCAAGATATACTTAGCTGCTGAACCATACAAAACACATTCATAATCGATGATTGATCTTATGTACGATCGATAAAAAAGCAATGCCGTTTCTACTTCGGCTCCCCACCAAGTTTTAGAAATTGAAAAATAAAAAATGAATAACCATTTTCAATTTCGTTGCAAAACGAAAATACAGCCGAACCATATTCCAGTCCAATCAGAGAGTGCTGCAAGCACCTCTACCGGTTTCGAAACTTATTAGTCTCTTATCAGGAGGCACATATGCTGGTCTCCCTGATCCAACCAAAACAAACTCCAGCGTGCAGTCCCGAATTGCAACGAACGAAATGGCATAGATGCCCTAGCGGCAACTGCTAGCAAAAGACTAAGTTTTCACTCTAATGGCACATAACATATCCCACCAGAATGAAAACAATGGGAACCTTCTCTGGTTACACCTCCGAGGCTTCTACAATTTGCAAGCCATACGGATGCTGAGACTAAGGAAGATGAGGGAATTCTACAATTTACAATTCACGTCACATCTGCTCAGCGCGGTAAAGTTCCAACGAGACTGGTTCCCTTCATACTCCACACAGAGTAAATGTAAATAAAAAATGAATAACCATTTTCAATTTCCAATAACCGGTAGAGGTGCTTGCAGCGCTCTCTGATTGGACTGGAATATGGTTCGGCTGTATTTTCGTTTTGCAACGAAATTGAAAATGGTTATTCATTTTTTATTTACATTTACTCTGTGTGGAGTATGAAGGGAACCAGTCTCGTTGGAACTTTACCGCGCTGAGCAGATGTGACGTGAATTGTAAATTGTAGAATTCCCTCATCTTCCTTAGTCTCAGCATCCGTATGGCTTGCAAATTGTAGAAGCCTCGGAGGTGTAACCAGAGAAGGTTCCCATTGTTTTCATTCTGGTGGGATATGTTATGTGCCATTAGAGTGAAAACTTAGTCTTTTGCTAGCAGTTGCCGCTAGGGCATCTATGCCATTTCGTTCGTTGCAATTCGGGACTGCACGCTGGAGTTTGTTTTGGTTGGATCAGGGAGAGCAGCATATGTGCCTCCTGATGAGAGACTAATAAGTTTCGAAACCGGTAGAGGTGCTTGCAGCACTCTCTGATTGGACTGGAATATGGTTCGGCTGTATTTTCGTTTTGCAACGAAATGGAAAATGGTTATTCATTTTTTATTTACATTTACTCTGTGTGGAGTATGAAGGGAACCAGTCTCGTTGGAACTTTACCGCGCTGAGCAGATGTGACGTGAATTGTAAATTGTAGAATTCCCTCATCTTCCTTAGTCTCAGCATCCGTATGGCTTGCAAATTGTAGAAGCCTCGGAGGTGTAACCAGAGAAGGTTCCCATTGTTTTCATTCTGGTGGGATATGTTATGTGCCATTAGAGTGAAAACTTAGTCTTTTTAGAAATTGCTTTAAGGAAATTTAATCCCTTGTTACATCTGTTTAACATGAATTCGATGTGTAGCTTCCAAGTTAATTTACGGTCAAGAATCATCCCTAAATATTTAATTGAGGCACAGAAATTATACTCACGACTGCTTACTGTTATTTTGTCTATTTTTGGGAGATTATGTCTCGTGAAAATACATATACTGGATTTGCTCGGTGCTATTTCAAATCCATTTTCTTTGAACCAGCTATTAGAGAAGTCGTCCATTTTTCCTAAAATTTGTATGCACTTTTCGTATGATTTGGAAGATGAGTATATCAGAAAATCATCAGCATATTGTATTATATTAAAGCTGTTATTTACCATTGAAATATTGTGCAAGTTAGCTGTATACAGATGAAATAATAGAGGGCTTAAAACTGACCCCTGTGGAAGTCCTAGGTTATTATATCGAGGACCTGTCAGTCTATTATTATTAGATCTCAGATAAATTTTTCTGCAAGTGTAAAAGTTGAGTATGGTTTTCGCTAATGTAGCTGGTATGTGAAAATTTCTAATCATTCTTTCCATTAGGATGTCAAGACACACACTATTATATGCACCTTCTATATCTAAACATATTGTAGGTAGATATGTATTATTGGTAAATGTATCCTGAATGTCTGTTACTAATGTAGCAATAGCGTCTATAGAACCACATCCTTTTTTGTATCCAAATTGAAATTCTGGAAGTAAGTTATTCCTATCTAACCACCATTCTAGTCTATGTTTGATCATTCGTTCTAATGTTTTTAGTAAACAAGACATAAGGGAAATGGGTCTGTACGAATCTGCTAAGTTGGAATTTTTACCTGGTTTGAGAATAGGAATAATAATTACTTCTTTAAATTCATAAATAACTGAATTATTAATAATTATGTCGTTAAATATATCTAATAAAAAGAGTTTAGCAATTTTAGGAAGAAATTGAATCATAGGATATTTAATATGGTCTAGTCCTGGGCTTGTGTTGCATCTGTTTTTGAGTGCATATTCTAACTCAGCAATTTTAAATGGTTCTAGTAAAAATTCCTTTTCATTATTTTTTGTAGTAGGTATTATAATTTCTCGTGGTTTAACAGGTGGTGGTGCTATCTGGTCAAAAAATTCTTCCTCTAATGTACTGTCAAAGCATTTTGTATTCGATATTGGTTTTCTGTTTATTTTCCTGGCTTGATTCCATAAGGATGATGATGGAGTATTTTTGTTAAGGGTGGAGACAAAATTTTTCCAACTTTGTTTTGCGATTGCTTTCAGTTTTTTCTTACCGTTTGCTATGGTCTCTTGGCATTTCAAATAGTTCTCAAAATTCGAATTGTGTTTATAATTTGAAAGTGATTCTTGTCTCTCACTGATGATTTTGTCACAATCTCTATTCCACCAGGGGGGAGGGGTTCGAATTTTGTTTTTAAAAGGTTTGTACCGTGGAATTGAAATTTCTGCTGCCTGGTTGATCCCATCTATTAAGAAATTGTATTTTTCTGATATATTTTCCATTTGGTATTGCTTATCAAAAAATTGTTCTACACAAGATGTATATAAATACCAGTTGGCCTTTTTTACGTTCCACTTGCTCGCGGGATTAATCTCCTCATTTTTATTCTGGCAATTTATTTCCATGTTGATGATAAAATGGTTTGAACCTAAAGTGTCAGGATAGACGGACCAGTTTATTTTACTAGTTAGTTCAGGCGAAACAAAAGTTACATCAATGGCTGAAGTATTTTGGTCAGGTCGGGTAAAAATAGTTGGTTGACCATTATTCATTACTATATAATCCAAGTCATCTGCAACTGTTATGAGTTGTTTTCCAACTGCGTCATTAAAAGTCGATCCCCAGATTGCATGATGTGCGTTGAAGTCTCCACCTATAATTGCTGGTTTACTGACTTCCGAAAAAATATTTTTCCAATCATCTACTGTGCTCTTACTTTTAGGTGATCTGTATATAGATACTATGCTTAATTCACTTTTTTCATATTTAATCTTTGTACCACAAACTTGAATATCCTTATTAAAATTACAATTTAAGTTGAATTCACTAAAAGAAATTGAATTATGAATTAATATACACACACCGCCAAAACCATCTTGGCGATCATTTCTGATAAGATTGTAACCATTAAATCGATACTGCAAATTTCTTTTAAACCATGTTTCACTTAAGAGGAGAATATCTATTTTTTCTTTGTTTAAATAATTCATTAAGCTACCTTTATTGGCAACCGCAGATCTAGCATTCCATTGACTTATTTTAAAAGTATTTTTAAGGGACATTAAAATTTACTATTATCTACTTTATCCAATACTTGTTCTAAACCTGAAATTATTGTTTTATCGCCTATTGTTTTTATGTCTTCCAATGTACGAATGTTACTTAAAAGATTGATTATAAAAGATGACACACATTTAGCTAATTCATTTTTGTTGTCAGTTTTTCCATAGTTTGGTTTGTATGGGTTAGGAGGTAAGGGTTGTGAAGGTCCAAATGTGAATGGAAAAAGTGGTTGATGTGCTGGTGATTGCATAGGAGGGGTGTTGGCTTTTCTTTTCTTTGCTGTAGGAAGGTTTTCACTACTAGAAATAGTTTGACGGTGTGTTGGAAATTGGGTTTGTTTCATACTTATATTAGGCCGATTTAAAGAAACATTATTGTTATTTACAGGGAGTGTGGGAAATTCTTTATCATAACTTGAAAGAAAAGAAAAAGGATTGTGACTGATTTGGCCGGAGAATGAATTTTCGCAATATAATTTTGCTTCTAAAAAGGTAGTTTTTTGCTCTATCATAATGGTCTTGATTTTCTTCTGCTTTTCATAAAAAGGGCAGTTTTTAGATATTGTTACATGGTTACTATTTTTACAGTGAATGCAAAACATACTTTTCTCACATTTATGATCTGGATTTTTTATTTCACCACACTGTATACAGGATTCCTGTGAGCTTTTACACTGCTTAGAGACGTGCCCAAATTTAAGGCACCGGTAACATTGAACAACCCTACCAACAAAATGCTCAACAGGAAAATAAACACGATTGAAAGCAACGAAACTGGGTAGAATATTTCCCTCAAAAGTAATGACTACAGTTTTCTTATCTACATATTCTATTGTACTTTCTTTTTGAATCCTACGTTTTGTTCTGTATATATTTAAAACTTTTGACGTGCATTCAATATTCTCTAAAAGATAATTAACATCAAACGTCGTATCCACGTCTCTTACCAACCCTTTCACTTCTAACAAGTGATTTGGTATATAAGCTCGCAAATTATGTTCTTTTAGAGAAATTGGAATAAATCCTTTGTAAAAGGTATAAAATTTATTAAAATCCCTAAAGGGCTACATCAGAACAAAACGTTTTCGATTTTATTACAAAATCATCATCAGTGTAAGACCTAAAAGTAAGTATAACCTATTTTATTAATGTAAAATTGATATTTAAATTCTGACTAAGGTTTAAAACGAGTGGTTATACTCACAGTCTGGATGCTAGCTGAGCCACCAAAGAAATATAGGGGTAATAACCCTTCAAATATAAAATGTATGCTTTACAGATGCATATTTACTTAAAATGCCTTGTGATGGGCAAAAGGCAACAGGAATAATGCCCTAAGGTAAGGTATTTAAATTCCCAACATGTGGGATGCAAAAAAATTTGAGTTTACATTTCGATGACTTTATGGCAACTGAACGAAAGTTGAGTGATGTTTCTGAAAGGTGTCAAAGATCAAACCGAACAAAGTGACATAATGGTTACCATGTATTACCTCAGCCAACTGATTGTGATATATTTTTTAAAAATTTTTTTCCAACAGTAATAACTAACATCAACAAAGATGTGGCTATAATAAAGTTTACCCCAATTTTGTAGGTTGTATTAAATGAGTTTTATAATGTGGATGGAGCAGTAGCCAGATTGTATGCAACCAACTGTACATAATAATAATGAAAATAAATAAATTAGCTGGAAATGGATCCATTTATGTATAGGAACATCTGGGACCCAGTAATTAAGTGGGAAAATCTTTTGCTAAAATGTTTTATTTATGTGTAAAGGTTGATGATTGTGGTTCGAATTTAAAATGGAATCGAGTCCAAATGTGTTGATGAAAGTTAAGTATACTATCAATGAAAAATGGTTTAAATGTACTAATTGTAAGAGTAAATTGGGTAGTCTATTGTGTGTGGAGGTCTGATATCTCAGTAGTGTTGAAATTATGATAAGTAGTATAATTTACAAGAGGAGGCTGATATGATATAAAGATATGTAGGTTGGTTGGCTAAAGATAGGTGTGTGTATTAAATTGAAGTGAAAACAAGGTATCAAATGAACTCGTAACTTGGGTAGAAATGCTAGGTCCTTTTATGTAACATAAACATCTAGGACTAAAAAAGTTTCAAGAATTAGGGTATATTTTTAACAAGTTACTGAGTTAAATTGAAAAGGTTTAAAATTGGATGGATGTATGAGGGTGTTTTGGAATACAGCTGGCATGTTGGTAAATATCAGTTAATAACTAATGAAAAATATATGGTTAGATATCAAAATTATTTACTGTAATGAGGTGTGATGAGAAAGGCTGGGAGACCCAGAGATCATACTTTAAACTCTAAGGGTAAAAGAGTGGAAGTATTATGATATGAACGAAATTTTTTTTTTTTCGAAGTTAAGTTGGACCTAGGGCGAAAACTTGAAACGAATGATGATATGTTGTGAGAATGGGGAGGAAGAAATCAAATAGTGTCAAAGTTGTGACTTGCAGATTTAACAAAACTGTGAGAAATAAAGTTGAAGTAGATTAATTTGGAAGACTAGTAGAAAATAAGGGGTAATGAGTTAATGTTTTAAATGTCACTGTGAGACAAGTAGATATGGAGGAAAATTAATATAAATGAAAAAAGGATTTATAAACAGCAAAGAAGTTCAGAGATTTAAGTTAAGAAAAAAGTTGACGATGCAAGGGATTGAAGTCACGATTAAAGGACACATGGCGGTTGACACAATTAGGGCTTCTTTGCTTTTCTTTAATTATTTCCAAGTCTTCGTATAGATCCAGTTTTAAAAAATTCTTTTGTGGTATGTTGTGAATTAGAGATACATTTTCCGGAATGTTAAGAGTGTGACTGTTTTGTTTTAAATGTTGAGAAAAGGTGGAAGTGTTCTCTCTTTTTGTGTGTTCAAGGGAACGAGATGCTAGTGACCTACAAGTTCTTCCTATATACGTAGCATCACAGTCAGAGCATTGAAGTTTGTAAACCCCACTACGATTCATGTAGTTAATAGGGTCTTTGGAGTTGGAAAGACATTGTCCTAAATTATTGGAAACTTTAAAAGAGATGCGTATGTTATCAACTGATCTCTTGATAATATTACTGATATCACCGGAAAGGCTCTCTTGATGGTAAGGCAATGAAACATAAATGGGTCTGGTGGTAAGGTCCCTGGGAAACGCAGCCTCCCTCAGAACCTTCAGTTGTCTCTTATGAAGGAGTTTGGTTATAAGGTTCGGTTCATAACCGTTATTGAAAGCAATTTGTTTCAGAGTGTTGAGTTCTTTTGTGTAGTTGGATTGAGATAGAGGGATGGTTTCTAGACGGTGTATGTAGCTGTGGAAGGCTGAGTACTTGTGTGAGATTGGATGGTTTGAAGAAAGGGATATGACATGATCAGTCTGTGTTGGTTTCCTATAAATACTAAAATCGAAGTGGTCATTTAATCTGGTGATGGTGAGGTCGAGAAAGTTAATTGAATTGGATGATTCCAGTTCCATAGTGAACTTAATGTTGGGGTGGATTTGATTAATTTTAGAAAGCAATAAATCAGCTGATGTGGGAGGTCCTGTTAAGAAAACTAAACAATCATCTACATATCGAAACCAATGTAGAATTTCAGGATTTTTCATAATGTGTGTGGATTCTAAATGATCCATAAATATATCAGCTAAGAGAGGAGATAGACAACTTCCCATAGCTAGGCCATCAGGTTGTCTATAATATGTATTATTGAATACAAAGAAATCTTGAGCTAAGCAAAATTGTAATAATTGGATTATTGAGTTGGTAGTAGACATAGTAATGGAGCTGGCTCTAAGAAGAGAATGTACCAGATTAATAGTTTCTTGTTTGGGGACTGAAGTAAAAAGGTTGCTAACATCAAATGAAAGCATAGTAATGTTGGGATGAAGATTAATTTGTTGGAGTTTGTTGACTAGATGATTGGTGTTTTTGACTGAGAAGCGAGGGGAAAAATTCGTCATAGTGTTGATGAGGCTAAGTATGAATTTAGAGAGGATTGACACAGGAGTGTTTATGAAACTAACAACTGGACGAATAGGAATACCCTCTTTGTGTATCTTAGGTAAACCGTACAGTCTGGGTGTCAAAGGATTGCTGGGTAATTTGTAATAAGGTGCATCATGTTCTGAAAAAAATTCTGTGAAAAGCTTGAGGTTATCTTTAAGTTTGTTTATGAACTTTTTGGAAGGATCCTCATGAAGTAGAGTGAAGTTATTATCAGATAAAAAGGTAGTAACTTTTTCATGATACAGATTTTGGTCTAAAATCACTAAACAATTCCCTTTGTCTGCTTTACTTATGATAAGATTGTTGGATTTGACTTTGTTTTTAATAGATTTCAGGGTGTTGAGGTGGTCTAACCGTTTCTTATCTGAAAGTGAAGGAAAAGAAGAGGTGAAGTAAGTGTTTTGAGAAGTGGATGGTAGATAAAATGAGCATATATTATTGGGTGTATTAGATGAGACATTTGAATTAGATAAGTTGTAAGAAGTGACAGTTGAGATATATTTATTTTTGAATTTATTAATAGTTTTGTAACAGGAGTTTCTAATAGACGTTTTTTGATTTAATGGGACAGAAAGATTTTGTATGATGATATCTAGCTCAATGGAAAGACTCTGAAGGTCCTTTTCAGAAACCTTTCTGGGAATGGAGTGTTTGAGTCCTAGATTAAGAAGTTCTAGTTCATTTTTGTTAAAGACAACAGATGAAAGGTTTTTTAATCTTGGGTGGAAGACAAAATCAGAAAATTTGTTATTTTCATTATTACTGTTGTTATTATGTAAATTAGATTTGTTATTGATGAGTTTACTAAGTTTAGAATTCACTCTATTGAATTTAACAGAAGTCACCTTGTCCAGTCTGTCCTGGACATCATTCAGAAAGCTATTTAAGTTATCAAAACCGATGGATTCTAAAAGTGAGTCATACGTTACCTTGAGCTTACAGTTAATGAAGTTTATCTTACTGTAATGGTTGCAAATCTCCTTTTTTAATATTTTAAGTTGGAAGGTGTTCTTAAGGTTGGTTGGAACATTTCTTGGAGTTTTCACTTTACAAAAAATCGGGAATACTTTGTTATTAATGCATTGAGAGATGAACCATATATCCAGCTTGAGTGTGCATCTTTTTGTGGCTAAGCGCATATACTGTTGAGCCAAGTTGACCATACCGTCAATTTACAAAATCCACAAGGAAAGAAAAGTTTTCCTGTAGTTGGCTGTATACCATCAATCACAAAAATTGGAATAAATCCTTTGTAAAAGGTATAAAATTTATTAAAATCCCTAAAGGGCTACATCAGAACAAAACGTTTTCGATTTTATTACAAAATCATCATCAGTGTAAGACCTAAAAGTAAGTATAACCTATTTTATTAATGTAAAATTGATATTTAAATTCTGACTAAGGTTTAAAACGAGTGGTTATACTCACAGTCTGGATGCTAGCTGAGCCACCAAAGAAATATAGGGGTAATAACCCTTCAAATATAAAATGTATGCTTTACAGATGCATATTTACTTAAAATGCCTTGTGATGGGCAAAAGGCAACAGGAATAATGCCCTAAGGTAAGGTATTTAAATTCCCAACATGTGGGATGCAAAAAAATTTGAGTTTACATTTCGATGACTTTATGGCAACTGAACGAAAGTTGAGTGATGTTTCTGAAAGGTGTCAAAGATCAAACCGAACAAAGTGACATAATGGTTACCATGTATTACCTCAGCCAACTGATTGTGATATATTTTTTAAAAATTTTTTTCCAACAGTAATAACTAACATCAACAAAGATGTGGCTATAATAAAGTTTACCCCAATTTTGTAGGTTGTATTAAATGAGTTTTATAATGTGGATGGAGCAGTAGCCAGATTGTATGCAACCAACTGTACATAATAATAATGAAAATAAATAAATTAGCTGGAAATGGATCCATTTATGTATAGGAACATCTGGGACCCAGTAATTAAGTGGGAAAATCTTTTGCTAAAATGTTTTATTTATGTGTAAAGGTTGATGATTGTGGTTCGAATTTAAAATGGAATCGAGTCCAAATGTGTTGATGAAAGTTAAGTATACTATCAATGAAAAATGGTTTAAATGTACTAATTGTAAGAGTAAATTGGGTAGTCTATTGTGTGTGGAGGTCTGATATCTCAGTAGTGTTGAAATTATGATAAGTAGTATAATTTACAAGAGGAGGCTGATATGATATAAAGATATGTAGGTTGGTTGGCTAAAGATAGGTGTGTGTATTAAATTGAAGTGAAAACAAGGTATCAAATGAACTCGTAACTTGGGTAGAAATGCTAGGTCCTTTTATGTAACATAAACATCTAGGACTAAAAAAGTTTCAAGAATTAGGGTATATTTTTAACAAGTTACTGAGTTAAATTGAAAAGGTTTAAAATTGGATGGATGTATGAGGGTGTTTTGGAATACAGCTGGCATGTTGGTAAATATCAGTTAATAACTAATGAAAAATATATGGTTAGATATCAAAATTATTTACTGTAATGAGGTGTGATGAGAAAGGCTGGGAGACCCAGAGATCATACTTTAAACTCTAAGGGTAAAAGAGTGGAAGTATTATGATATGAACGAAATTTTTTTTTTTTCGAAGTTAAGTTGGACCTAGGGCGAAAACTTGAAACGAATGATGATATGTTGTGAGAATGGGGAGGAAGAAATCAAATAGTGTCAAAGTTGTGACTTGCAGATTTAACAAAACTGTGAGAAATAAAGTTGAAGTAGATTAATTTGGAAGACTAGTAGAAAATAAGGGGTAATGAGTTAATGTTTTAAATGTCACTGTGAGACAAGTAGATATGGAGGAAAATTAATATAAATGAAAAAAGGATTTATAAACAGCAAAGAAGTTCAGAGATTTAAGTTAAGAAAAAAGTTGACGATGCAAGGGATTGAAGTCACGATTAAAGGACACATGGCGGTTGACACAATTAGGGCTTCTTTGCTTTTCTTTAATTATTTCCAAGTCTTCGTATAGATCCAGTTATAAAAAATTCTTTTGTGGTATGTTGTGAATTAGAGATACATTTTCCGGAATGTTAAGAGTGTGACTGTTTTGTTTTAAATGTTGAGAAAAGGTGGAAGTGTTCTCTCTGTTTGTGTGTTCAAGGGAACGAGATGCTAGTGACCTACAAGTTCTTCCTATATACGTAGCATCACAGTCAGAGCATTGAAGTTTGTAAACCCCACTATGATTCATGTAGTTAATAGGGTCTTTGGAGTTGGAAAGACATTGTCCTAAATTATTGGAAACTTTAAAAGAGATGCGTATGTTATCAACTGATCTCTTGATAATATTACTGATATCACCGGAAAGGCTCTCTTGATGGTAAGGCAATGAAACATAAATGGGTCTGGTGGTAAGGTCCCTGGGAAACGCAGCCTCCCTCAGAACCTTCAGTTGTCTCTTATGAAGGAGTTTGGTTATAAGGTTCGGTTCATAACCGTTATTGAAAGCAATTTGTTTCAGAGTGTTGAGTTCTTTTGTGTAGTTGGATTGAGATAGAGGGATGGTTTCTAGACGGTGTATGTAGCTGTGGAAGGCTGAGTACTTGTGTGAGATTGGATGGTTTGAAGAAAGGGATATGACATGATCAGTCTGTGTTGGTTTCCTATAAATACTAAAATCGAAGTGGTCATTTAATCTGGTGATGGTGAGGTCGAGAAAGTTAATTGAATTGGATGATTCCAGTTCCATAGTGAACTTAATGTTGGGGTGGATTTGATTAATTTTAGAAAGCAATAAATCAGCTGATGTGGGAGGTCCTGTTAAGAAAACTAAACAATCATCTACATATCGAAACCAATGTAGAATTTCAGGATTTTTCATAATGTGTGTGGATTCTAAATGATCTATAAATATATCAGCTAAGAGAGGAGATAGACAACTTCCCATAGCTAGGCCATCAGGTTGTCTATAATATGTATTATTGAATACAAAGAAATCTTGAGCTAAGCAAAATTGTAATAATTGGATTATTGAGTTGGTAGTAGACATAGTAATGGAGCTGGCTCTAAGAAGAGAATGTACCAGATTAATAGTTTCTTGTTTGGGGACTGAAGTAAAAAGGTTGCTAACATCAAATGAAAGCATAGTAATGTTGGGATGAAGATTAATTTGTTGGAGTTTGTTGACTAGATGATTGGTGTTTTTGACTGAGAAGCGAGGGGAAAAATTCGTCATAGTGTTGATGAGGCTAAGTATGAATTTAGAGAGGATTGACACAGGAGTGTTTATGAAACTAACAACTGGACGAATAGGAATACCCTCTTTGTGTATCTTAGGTAAACCGTACAGTCTGGGTGCCAAAGGATTGCTGGGTAATTTGTAATAAGGTGCATCATGTTCTGAAAAAAATTCTGTGAAAAGCTTGAGGTTATCTTTAAGTTTGTTTATGAACTTTTTGGAAGGATCCTCATGAAGTAGAGTGAAGTTATTATCAGATAAAAAGGTAGTAACTTTTTCATGATACAGATTTTGGTCTAAAATCACTAAACAATTTCCTTTGTCTGCTTTACTTATGATAAGATTGTTGGATTTGACTTTGTTTTTAATAGATTTCAGGGTGTTGAGGTGGTCTAACCGTTTCTTATCTGAAAGTGAAGGAAAAGAAGAGGTGAAGTAAGTGTTTTGAGAAGTGGATGGTAGATAAAATGAGGATATATTATTGGGTGTATTAGATGAGACATTTGAAGTAGATAAGTTGTAAGAAGTGATAGTTGAGATATATTTATTTTTGAATTTATTAATAGTTTTGTAACAGGAGTTTCTAATAGACGTTAGAGTTAAATATAGGGGTAATAACTAAGTTATTACCCCTATATTTCTTTGGTGGCTCAGCTAGCATCCAGACTGTGAGTATAACCACTCGTTTTAAACCTTAGTCAGAATTTAAATATCAATTTTACATTAATAAAATAGGTTATACTTACTTTTAGGTCTTACACTGATGATGATTTTGTAATAAAATCGAAAACGTTTTGTTCTGATGTAGCCCTTTAGGGATTTTAATAAATTTTATACCTTTTACAAAGGATTTATTCCAATTTTTGTGATTGATGGTATACAGCCAACTACAGGAAAACTTTTCTTTCCTTGTGGATTTCTTTTAGAGACTTATTATTTACTAAGTTGTTAGCATCTAAACGAGAATTTAATAAGACTTTTATCCTATTCTTCCCAATACTGCGTATTTGCTGTATGTGAGTAAATTTTAACTTTTTAAATAATAAATCCCCTAAAACCATGGGGTGTAATCTTGATAAATTACTTAAATCACCAATTCTTTCAATATATACCCAGATATTATTTAAATTGTACTTATCTGACTGCAAATTAAAATGCTTTATCTCCTTTTCCTTGGACTGCAAATCATCTTTTTCCTGAGTTGTTTCACCACTAGTTTCCAATACACTATTTGCACTAGACACGTCCATATCAATTTCTTTCGTCAAAGAGGACGTCTTTAGATTTTTATCCCCCATTACGGGGTCTATTTATTTAAAAACACACAATTTATGTATTTATTTTTAAACGATCACCAAAACAAAAAGAAAAAACTAGAACTAATTAACAAGCTATTAAACCAAATACGATTACTACTAGACACGTCCGTATGGCTTAAAAGTATGCGGTAGAATGGAAAATCAACTTGAACTGTAACATATATATTAATAATATAGGTATGCAAAAGTCCGCAGATAGTGTGCTACTTTTTTTGCTCTATAACTCCAAAGATTTCAACTTTACACCAAAAACACCCAAACAAAAATTCACCGTAATTGAATTCTGCATAGAGACGTGTTTTTCCCGATTTACTTCGACAAAACTTTTCCCCGGAAAATGCGGGGTTTTCCAACAAAATCTTTAATTTTCAACTAAAATTTTAGATAAGTAATTGTTTATCAATAATTAAATAACTTTGTAATATAAAAGCTCTTTTCGTATAGATTATAATTCCAGAAGCCGATGGAAATTGAATGAACAGTTTAGCAACAATTGAATTGTTAATTAAAAATTTACGGTCTCTTTAATAACCACAATAATTATGATACACATCTAGGAATAACTATGATTTTTGTATAAAAAGACAATGTACCTATCTAATGTACTTTACAGAATTGAAATTGGACTATTTAAGCGGCCCCAGGAATATTTTAAAATTATAAACAATTTTTTGGCTTATAAACAAATAGAGTATCTCGGGAAATATTGAATTAAATTAAATCACGAAAACGGTATTGGAAAAAAAAAGCGGCAGTACGCTTCTTTTAAAAGAAAAAACGTTTAATTGTGATGAGTGGTTCCTGAGATACAACCCGTGAAAGTTGACCGGCATTTACGGCAAAGATATAAACAATAGGATCATAATTTTTGAACCAGCACCTTTTTATTTCGGTCCTCTTTCTCCACACCAATTTTCATATCTTTAATATACTCATAACATATATTATTATAATAAAAACTATCGATATTACGAGTGAAAATTGCCACAAATAGCAAAATTCCAATCAAAAATTAGGTTGGACAAAATAGTCCATTCTTTCACGGTTTTTGCTCTAAATTTTAAAGAACCGCTTGGATTGACAGGAAATTTGGCATACGCATAGCTTACATGTCAAAGAAAAAAAGTGATATTGTGCCGATGTGTGCTTTTGCCCTGCCCACTTGGGGGGTGAAAAAATATATGTCCCAAATAAGTCCGGAAATGGATAAACTGACTAATTTTAAGTAACTTTTGTTCTATAGAGCTTTTTCGCCAAGTCAACATTTTTCGAGTTATTTTCGAGTGAATATGTTCATTTTTCAACAGAATAACTACATTTTTAGACGGTTTTTCGCAAATTACTCAAAAAGTAAGTATTTTGTCGAAAAAAACGTTCTTAGCAAAAATATAGCCTCGTTAGCCTATAAGTTGGTCGCTTTTGTTTTGGCAAAAAAAATCGGGAAGACCACCCCCTAATTAGCAACTTAAATGAAATTAATCGTTACCGCTCCACAAATTATTTTACTTATGTTGTGTTTTTTTATGATATGTAAGTTTCATCGATTCAAAGTGCGTATTTTGGAAAGAATTTGGTTTTAAAGTAAAATTTTTTTAAATTTTTATTTTGAAAAATATGCTTTTTTTCAAAATAACTTAAAAATTGTTAGATATACCAAAAATCTCGAAAAACAAAAAAAAAATCAGCATTGCTCTTCTGAATATCATGTATTTTTTTGTTTTTCTGTTAGACAAAAATTGATTGAGATTTGGTGTTTCTAAATTTGCATACATTCGTGATGAGTGACTCGTTCAACTTCTTTTAACTACAGCCCTTTTAAAAATAAGGACTTTAAACCGATGAAACTTACAGATCATATAAATAATACATACACGGGTCAAGAAACTTGTGAAGTAATGATTAAGTTCATTTGAGATACTAATTAGGGGGTGATTTTCCCGATTTTTTTACCAAAAAAAAGGACTAACTTTATTTTGAGCGTAACTTGTTTACTTTTGATGCTAGAAATTTTTTTTATAAAACAAAAATGAAGCTTTTTTTAAACACTTTAAATAAGTTGTAATAAGTTTTCCCCGAACTGTGCTTAATTTTTGGTTATTTCACGTTAAAGTATTCCATTTGGAATTTCACGAATATGGACCTCTTTTTAATTAGCTATAACTCTGCTTCTACTAGGTATAGAAACGTAATATATACACCATTTTTTTAAATTTTTTACAAGCTATATTTTTGTTACGAATGTTTTTTCGACAAAATACGTACTATTTGAGTTATTTGCAAAAAACCGTCTAAAAGTGTGGTTATTTTGTTGAAAAAATGAACATATTCACTGGAAAATAACTTGAAAAGTATTGACTTAGTGAAAAAACTCTATAGAACAAAAGTTACTTAAAATAAGTCAGCTTATCAATTTCCGGACTTACTTTGGACGAATACTTTTTCACCCCCAACAGGGGGTGAAAAGCACCCCCGAGGCAAAAGCACATATCGGCACAATATCACTATTTTTCTTTGACTTGTTAGCTATGTGTATGCCAAATTTCATGTCAATCCAAGCGGTTCTTTAAAATTTAGAGGTTTTGCAATATTTTACCGTTAAAGAACGGACTAAAATGTAATCTCAAAGTTCAAAATCGGTATACGTTAAAAAATGCATTTTCTCGGCTTCCCATGGAGCAATTTTCTTCATTCTTTTTTTGTTCCCAAGTAACTCGGGTAGAGCCATCTAACTAACGCATTATTAAATGTCAAACTTGTTTTTGTCTTGTTATAATAATATATTAATTTATTTATAAGCAAAGACAACTACATATTTTTTCCAGTTGTAGACTTTTTTAGATCAAGTGTACTTTTTAAAGTTAAAAACACAAATATTCTCATTTGAAAGCTGTATAATTATTTAAACAATCTTTATTTAGACAAATTAAAAATTTTTGTTATAATAAATAAATAAATTTATTATAACAAAACAAAAGCAACTTAGACATTTAATAATACGTTAGTTTTATAACTCTATAAAATAATGAAGAAAATTGCTCCATAGGAAGCCGAGAGCCTGCATTTTTTTAACGTATATCGATTTTGAACTTTGAGATTACATTATCTCCAACCTAATTTTTGGTTGGAATTTTGCTATTTTTGGCAATTTTCACTCGTAATATCGATAGTTTTTATTATAACAATATATGTTATGACTATTTTAAAGATATGAAAATTGGTGTGGAGAAAGAGGACAAAAATAAAAAGGTGATGGTTCAAAATTATGATCCTATTGTTTATATCTTTGCCGTAAATGCCGGTCAACTTTGACCGGTTGTATCTCAGGAACCACTCATCACAATTAAACGTTTTTTCTTTTAGCCTTCCGATGACCAACCTTTTTTTGTTACACGGATGACCAACGGGGGTAAAAAATGACCCCAAGTCAGAAATGACAATTGACAAAAAAATGAAGTTGTTTTAAGAAATGTAATAATGTATTCGTAATTTTAATGTTACTATTGTATCAATAAATTATAAATAAACGTTAGTAAAACCTATTTTTAATTAAAACTTAACAAAAACAGGAATCATCATTCTGAACTTAGACCTAAAATTTTTTAAAATATACACTAATTACGTCGCCACAGGTTTCACAAACAATTTTTTTTTTTTCAATATTGAAAGGTTTCTTACATACAATTCCACATGATAGACGGTATTTACTTAATATAAAATGGGAATATGGAAGGCCAAGGGAGTTCGTCTTTGACCCCAAACACAATTTTTTTTTGTTTCGTAAAATAAAGGGAATTTTTTTTATTACAAAATATGAGGGTATCTAGAATGATATTAAAGTCAAATAAAAAAATAATGAATTTAAAATTGAAAATATTTGTGAATTTATTAAATAAAAACATACATTGGGGTCCAAATTTACCCCCTTGGTCATCCGAAGGTTAAGGTACTAGTACACTTTAGAAGACCAAAAATAAGCATTTTTCAAGATTTTTTTTTCAGAACCTTTATTAAAAATTAACATACGATTTTTTACATATAAATATCTAACTCTTAGAGAATACAAAGAATATATCTTTTTTCATTTATGCACGTACACTAATATTGTAGAGGGCGCCAAAGTCGAGGCCTCGGAAAAAAGTAGTTCCGATGGCGGACAGTTAATCTCCGGATTGGGATCTCTGAAACAAAAAAATCGTACGGCATTTGAAAAAGGAAGGCTTCTTGCATGACAATTTACCGAAAAATTCAGCAAAAAAAGATTTTACGGAAATTTGAAAATAATTTGTCAAAATTCACCCGGTTTTTTTCAGTTTTTCATGGTTAAAAAATATTTATTTTTTATTTTTTGGCCAAATTGTGGTAAATTGTAATGTAAGAAACCTTTCTTTTCCAAATCCAGTACGATTTTTTTATTTCAGATATCCAAATCCTGAGATTAACTGTTCGCCATCATTTTTCGAGGCCTCGACTTTTTCTCTCTCTACAATAATAGTGTACGTGCATAAATGAAAAAAGATATATATTTTGTACTCTCTAAGAGTTAGATATTAATATATAAAAAGTGTTATGTTCATTTTTAATAAGTTCTAAGAAAAAAATTCTTGAAAAATATGATTATTTTTGGTCTTCTAAAGAGGAAACAGTAGTGATCAACAGGTAGCGAAAACGCGTTCCAAGATTGCGGCTGTAATTTTGAATATTTTTTCGAGATATTTGGCACACGTATTCGTAATATAATAAAGAATGGCGGTACAGAGCCCAATTTGAAAAATATATTAATATGTGGAAATTACTCTGTAATTAAATACAATATTAAAAAAACGAGTATGTACCGCCATTAAGCAGAACAAAAAAATACACTTTCTTCAAATAAACTTTTTTATCCGATGCCTAGATTTTGTGTCATTTTGGAACTACTAAAATTTTTTATTTCATTAGTAGTTCCAAAATGACACAAAATCTAGGCATCGGATAAAAAAGTTTATTTAAGGAAAGTGTATCGTTTTGTTCTTCTTAATGGCGGTACAGGCTCGTTTTTTTAATATTGTATTTAATTACAGATTATTTTCCACATATTAATATATTTTTCAAATTGGGCTCTGTACCGCCATTCTTTATTATATTACGAATACGTGTGCCAAATATCTCGAAAAAATATTCAAAATTACAACCGCAATCTTGGAACGCGTTTTGGCTACCTGTTGATCGCTACTGTATCACCTTAAAGAAGCGTTCTGCCGCTTTTTTTTTGCAATACCGTTTTCATGATTAATTTAATATTTCCCGAGATATTCTATTTGTTTATAAGCCAAAAAATTGTTTATAATTTTAAAATATTACTGAGGCCGCTTAAATAGTCCAATTTTCAATTGTGTAAAGTACATTAGATAGGTACAGTGTCTTTTTATACAAAAATCATAGTTATTCTTATGTATCATAATTATTGTGGTTATTATAGCGATGTGGTTATTATAGCGACCGTAAATTTTTAATTAACAATTAAATTGTTGCTAAACTGTTGATTCAATTTTCATCGGCTTATGGAATTATAATCTATACGAAAAGAGCTTTTATAATACTAAGTTATTTAATTATTGATAAACAATTACTTATCTAAAATTTTAGTTGAAAATTAAGGATTTTGTTGGAAAAACCCGCATTTTCCGGGGAAAATTTTCGTTGAAGTAAATCGGGAAAAACACCTCCCTATGCAGAATTTAATTACGGTGAATTTTTATTTGGCTGTTTTGAGTGTATACCCCATTCCACGCATATACGAGCCTCTTGGATTATCGCGACAATGAATATTTTACTGTGCAAAATATGAAGAACGAAAGTAAATTGCAAAATATATTGTTGTTTGTTGTAATTATTAGAGCAAAGTACTTTCGTACTTCTTATGTTGCACACTAAAATATTCGTTGTCGCGATAATCCAAAACAGTCGTATATTCGTGGAATACACCATAAAGATAAAACCTTTGGAGTTATAGAGCAAAAATTGAAAAAAAAACACGATTTTCGGGCGCCATCTTGTTTATAAAAAAGTAGCACACTATCTGCGGACTTTGCATACTACTCTGGGCTAATTAGCAAAATACAAGGAAAAGTTATTTACCAGCAATTTTAGTGCTGGAATCGAATCTTATGATTGTATATATTAATAATATAGGTATGCAAAGTCCGCAGATAGTGTGCTACTTTTTTTATTAACAAAATGGCGCCCGAAAATTGTGTTTTTTTCAATTTTTGCTCTATAACTCCACAGATTTTGACTTTACACCAAAAACACCCAAATCAAAATTCACCGTAATTAAATTCTGCATAGAGACGTGTTTTCCCGATTCACTTAAAATTTTAGATAAGTATGTAATTGTTTATCAATAATTAAATAACTTGGTAATATAAAAGCTCTTTTCGTATAGATTATAATTCCAAAAGCCGATGGAAATTGAATGAACAGTTTAGCAACAATTGAGTTGTTAATTAAAAATTTACGGTCGCTATAATAACCACAATAATTATGACACAAGAATAACTATAATTTTTGTATAAAAAACACTGTACCTATCAAATGTACGTTACAGAATTGAAATTGGACTATTTAAGCGGCCTCATGAATATTTTAAAATTATAAACAATTTTTTGGCTTATAAACAAATAGAATATCTCTAGTGCGGCTGATATGTGAAACAATTGCACATTTAATGATACAAGCATATAATTTGCACCACATATACTACACATATAAAGGTTCAAATTTAGATATGAGGCCATCTCAGATTTTGTCTTTTACAAAAATGGCGGGCGTTCAAAATGGCGGCTATACTTATGTGTTTAATAGTACCATAACTTTTGAACGAAAAGTCCGATTTCAACCAAATTTGGTATATATGTTTTCTTTTTGATTTACAAGAGGGATATGGTGAACCGGAAGAATCGGTTTACCAGAAGTTGTGTTTTTACTGGTTGTTTATGTAAAAATATGTTTTTTTTTTTCAATTTTTTCCCTCTGTATATATTAATTTTTCAAAAAGGTAATACCGCAATTGAAAAGAGGGTAAAAATATTTTGTAGAAAATATTTTGAACTTTTTAGTTATGTTAATTATCATTTAATAAATGCATAACGTATCATCACAAGTACCTATGTGTGGCAAATTCGTGCAAACATTATAAGAATTATTGTGCATTTAATGGTAGAAGCATATAATTTGGACCACATATACTACACACATCAAGGTTCAAATCTAGATATAAGGCCATCTCAGATTTGACCTTTTACAAAAATGGCGGGCATGCAAAATGGCGACTATACATATGTGACTTATAGCAATTTATAACAACTTTTGAACGAAAAGTCCGATTTCAACCAAATTTGTTATATAGATTCTTATTTTGATGTGTTAGACCAAGGTCTTAAACCGGAAGAATCGATTTACCAGAAGTTGTGTTTTTCCTAATTTTTATGTAAAAACATGTTGTTTTTTTTTCCAATTCTTTCACCCTGTATATATTAATTTTTCAAAAAGTTAATACCGACGTTGAAAAGAGCGTAAAAATATTTTCTAGGAAATATTTTGAACTCTTTAGTTTTATATTAATTACCAATTAATAAATACATAACGTATCTTAACATGTACCTATGAACCTATATGCGGCGCATTCGTGCAAATAATATAAGAATTATTGTACATTTAATGGTAAAAGCATATAATTTGGACCACACACACTACACATACAAAGATTCAAATTTAGATATGAGGCCATCTCAGATTTCGTCTTTTACAAAAATGGCAGGCATTCAAAATGAATCTACCGCACATAGGTACAGGTGAAGATACGTTATGCATTTATTAAATGGTAATTAACATAACTAAAAAGTTCAAAATCTTTCCTAAAAAATATTTTTACACTATTTTCAATGGCGGTATTACCTTTTTGAAAAATTAATATATACAGGGTGAAAGAATTGAAAAAAACAACAACATATTTTTACATAAAAAACAGTAAAAACACAAGTTCTGGTAAACCGATTCTTCCGGTTCAAGACCCCGATCTTATTCATAAAAAAAACTTGATACAAAATTTGGCTAAAATCGGACTTTTCGTTTAAAAGTTATCGTGCTATAGCCGCCATTTTGAATGCTCGCCATTTTTGTAAAAGGCAAAATCTGAGATGGCCTCATATCTAAATTTGAACTTTTGTATGTGTAGTATATGTTGTCCAAATTATATGACTCTACCATTAAATGTACAATAATTCTTATAATATTTGCACGAATCTGCCACATATAGGTACATGTGAAGATAGGTTATGCATTTATTAAATGGTAATTATAATTAACATAACTCTACAAAGTTCAAAATATTTCCTAAAACATATTCTTACGCTCTTTTCAATAGTGGTATTACCATTTTGAAAAATTAATATATACAGGGTGAAAAAATTGAAAATAAATTATTTACATAATATAAAATAGTTTTACATAAAAAACCAGGAAAAACAAAACTTCTGGTAAAACGATTCTTCCAGTTTATGGCATCGATCTTGTAAATCACAAAACGAACCTACGTACCAAATTTGGTTGAAATCGGACTTTTCATTCAAAAGATATCGTGCTATTAGTCATATATGTATAGTCGCCCATTTTGAATGACCGCCATTTTTGTAAAAGGCAAAATCTGAGATGGCCTCATATCTAAATTTGAACCTTTATTTGTGCAGTATATGTGGACCAAATTATACGCTTGTATCATTAAATGTGCAATTCTTATAATATATTGCACGAATCTGCCGCACTACTCGGGAAATATTAAATTAAATTAAAGGATAAAGTGCAATGGGTTTCTGGTTTGCAAACTTTATTTTTCGGAAAGGGTTGTGCAGAAGAAAATAATTGACTTTTTTCAGCATTAGAGAACTTTTTCATAAAATGTAAGTTTTATATTCACAATAGGTTTTATTTCTTATTTTTTTATCCTAAATGCAGCAATAATGCTGTAATAAAATTTTGCCTCGGTCAAATCTCATTTTTTTCTACCTCTTTTATAACGTCACTCTGATATAGCCTCATTTTTTTAATGGGCCCTTCAATGAGGCTATAAGCAAGTTCCTCTGTACATATATTTAAAATAATATCAGAATTGTTTAATGATCCCTTCGTTAAATTTTTAATTTTATATCTTCAATGTATTTAAAATATTAGTAATATCTCCAATTATGATTTTAACTATGTAATAAATTACTGCCAACTACCACACCAACAACGCATTATTTGCATGAGTGCATTTTTCTATAGTCAAAACTGCTTACCTATTATAAATTTATTTATATCTCGTCTACATATTTTGTTTTTAAGCATAAACAAATATGTAGATACCTAATATTACCATTAGTCTGGGCTGATTATCGGAGAATAGGCCATTTTTGGGAAAAGTTATTTACCAGCAATTTTATTGCTGGAATCGAATTATAAGATCCTATATATTAATAATATAGGTATGCAAAGTCCTCAGATAGTGTGCTAATTTTCTTATAAACAAAATGGCGCCCGAAAATCGTGTTTTTTTCAATTATTGCTCTAGAACTCCGAAGATTTTAACTTTACAACAAAAACACTCAAATAAAAATTCACCGTGATTAAATTCTGCATAGAGACGTGTTTTTCCCGATCTGATCCGACGAAAATTTTCCTCCAAAAATGCGGGTTTTCCCAACAAAATCTTTAATTTTCAAATAAAGTTTTAGATAAGTAATTATTTACCAATAATTAAATAATTTGGTGACTTAAAAGCCTTCTTGGTTTAGATTATAGTTCCAGAAGCTGGTGAAAATTAAACGAATATTTTAGCAACAATTCAATTGTTAATTAATAATTTACGGTCGCAATAATAACCAAAATAATTATGATACACTGATCAAACTTTGAAATCTTATAAAGATGAGATGCCTATTTAACATTTTGTCGACAAAATATAAATTTTTTATTTTTTTGCATAATCTTTAAATGTTTAAAAAAAATAGTTATAAACAAATTAACGTTTCTCAGAAAGTTTTTATTATATTATAATTTTAAAAAATAGCTAAAATGCGCATTTCAAATATCTTAAAAATGAATGCTTTAAAACTTTTTTGCAACGATTTGCAAAAAAGTTATGAAACAGCAAAGTAAACATACGATTACTACGGTATTAATAATTCTTTTTAATTCTTTCAAAGCGTAGAAGTGAGTTTAAAGTATAAGCTAATTATTTATAAAACAATATCGATTATCAGCTTAATGGTTATATTTTAATTAAAGATTATAAATATATTTTTTTGTAATTTACACGCGCGAAATTAGAATAATACAGTACCGTAGCTACCCGCCCACATACACAACTCGCGCGGGTTTAAGCCTGTCAGTCGCTTCGAGTGAACATTTTATCTCCGGCTCTGTATCAAGCCTACTTTCGCGCTAAAAATTCCAAAAAAAAGTATTTTTAATCTTTGATTAAAATATAACCATTGCACTAATTTTTGACATTCTTTGTGAGTAATTAGATTGTACCTTAGACTCACTTTTAAGCTTTGAAACAATTAAAACAAATTATAAACAATGGAGATATCGTATATTTATTTTGCTGTTTCCTAACTTTTGCAAATGGTTGGAAAATTTTTTTAAAACATTCATTTTCAAGACCTATGAAATACGCATTTTAAGTATTTTTTAAAATTAGAATATAATAAACAATTTCTAAGAAATGTTAATTTGTTTATAACAATTTTTTTTAAACATTTAAAGATTATGGAAAAAAATGAAAAATTTATATTTTGTCGACAAAATATTAAATAGGCATCACACCTTTATAATCTTTTTAAGTTTGATCAATGTCTCATGATTATTTTGGTTGTTATTGCGACTGTTAATTGTTAATTAACAATTGAATTGTTGCTAAAATATTCGTTTCATTTTAACCGGCTTCTGAATTTATAATCTATACCAAGAAAGCTTTTATTTCACCAAGCTATATAATTATTGATAAATAATTACTGGCCCAAAAAATTTATTTGAAAATTCGAGATTTTGTTGGGAAAACCCACATTTTCCGAGGAAAATTTTCGTCGGAGCAAATCGGGAAAACATGCCTCTATGTAGAATTAAATTGGGGTGAATTTTTATTTGAGTATTTTTGGTGTAAAGTTAAAATCTTCGGAGTTATAGAGCAATAATTGAAAAAAATACGATTTGTCGGCGCCTTTTGTTTATAAAAAAAGTAGCACACTATCTGTGGACTTTGCATACCTATATTAATAATATATAGGATCTTATAGTTCGATTAAAGCAATAAAATTGCTGGTAAATAACCTTTCTTTGTACTTTACTACTTAGACTACGTATTATAATTATTTTTTTTTTCAAAATTTAAAGATTATGCCAAAAAAAGAAAAATTTATATTTTGTCGATAAAATATTAAACAAGCATCCCATCTTTATAATCTTTATAAGTTTGATCAATGTATCATGATTATTTTGGTTATTATTGCGATCGTAAATTGTTAATTAACAATTGAATTGTTGCTAAAATATTCGTTTAATTTTCACCGGCTTCTGGAATTACAATCTATACCAAGAAATCTTTCATGTCACTAAGTTATTTAATTATTGATTAATAATTACTTACCTAAAACTTTATTTGAAAAGTATAGTTTTTGTTAGGAAAACCCGCATTTTCCGAGGAAAATTTTCGTCGGAGCAAATCGTGAAAAACATATCTCTATGCAGAATTTAATTGCGGTGAATTTTTATTTGGGTGTTTTTGTTGTAAAGTTAAAATCTTCGGATTTATAGAGCAATAATTGAAAAAAATACGATTTGTCGGCGCCATTTTGTTTATAAAAAAAGTAGCACACGATCTGCGGACTTTGCATACCTATATTATTAATATATAGGATCTTATAATTAGATTCCAGCAATAAAATTGCTGGTAAATAACTTTTCCATGAATTTTGCTAATTAGCCCAAAGTACATGACAAATTTTATTTGAGGGTAATGCGATATTCACAGATACAGTATCCTTAACGGTTTATAAATAATGAATCATTTTTCAATGATAATGTTGTGTAGATTTAAGAAATGAATAATACAAAATTTGTATACCTATATAAAGGGGATTACGCCATCATTTGTGATATTGTATTTCTAGGCCTGGATCCCGCGTACCAAAAAAAGTTGATTAATAGCAAGCTGAAAATGTGTTCCTAATAGCTTAACGGTGTCTCGTCAGACAAACTTTGATGTATGGGAACACTGGAACAGAGGAAGTTTTAATTGTGGAACAGGTTAAAAATTTGGAACGTCATACTACGAAAACGTCCCATGTATTTTGTCGGACAGAACTTCCAATTGATTTGTTACCCTTTCATTAAACTCTCATGCAAAAATCAGACTGGTATTTATCACCAATTGTGCAGTTTAATAAGTCCGACACCTAGAACATGTCAAATGACAGGAATTATGACAGGTGATAAATAGCAGTCTAATTTTTGCATGAGAGTTTAATGAAAGGGTAAGAAATCAATTGGAAGTTCTGTCCGATAAAATACACGGGAGGTTTTTGTAGTCTGACGTTCCAAATCTTGTTCCACAGTTGACCTGTTCCACAATTAAAACTTTCCCTGTTCCAGTGTTTCCATACATTAAAGTTTGTCCGACCAGATACCGTTACTTTTTTTTTGTTACACGGGATCCAGGTCTATTCGTTTTAAGTAACCTTTTTTCTAATAATGTGTTCTTGGAAAGGCATATCTGGTATAAGGTATAACCGTTTATTTTGTCTACGAGTACCTAATAAAGTTAGCAGAATTTTAATGACAAAGCGGTGTTGGGTTTTGATTATACAGGGTGTAACAAAAATACAGGTCATAAATTAAATCACATATTCTGGGACCAAAAATAGTTCGATTGAACCTAACTTACCTTTGTACAAATGTGCTCATAAAAAAAGTTACAGCCCTTTGAAGTTACAAAATGAAAATCGACTTTTTCGAATATATCGAAAATTATTAGAGATTTTTTTATTGAAAATGGACCTGTGGCATTCTTATGGCAGTAGTATCTTAAGAAAAAATTATAGTGAAATTTAGACACTCCATAAAAATTTTATGGGGGTTTTGTTCCTTTAAACCCCCCCAAACTTTTGTGTACGTTCCAATATAATTATTATTGTAGTACCATTAGTTAAACACAATGTTTTAAAAAAAATTTTGGCTCCTAGTATTTTTTCGATAAAGCAGTTTTTATCGAGTTGCGGCTTCTTTTTTAATATGTTTACATAAAAATTTTATGGGGGTTTTGTTCCTTTAAACCCCCCAAATGTTTGTGTACGTTCCAATTAAACTATTACTGCGATACCATTAGTTAAACACAGTGTTTTTAAAACTTTTTTGCCTCTTTGTATTTTTTCGATAAGGCACCTTTTATCGAGATGTGGCTTCTTTTTTAATATGGTTCAAAATATACCTAAAAATGTAAATCATAAATAAATTTTCATTTATTACTAAGTCTCCATAATCGTACTTAACCATATACAAATATGTGGTGGATTTGAGAAATATTCAAAAAATCTCGATAAAAACTCGACTTTTCGAAAAAGTACTAAGAGGCAAAAAAGTTTTTAAAACATTGTGTTTAACTAATGGTACTACAATAATAATTATATTGGAACGTACACAAAAGTTTGGAGGGGCTTAAAGGAACAAAACCCCCATAAAATTTTTATGGAGTGTCTAAATTTCACTATAATTTTTTCTTAAGATACTACTGCCATAAGAATGCCATAGGTCTATTTTCAATAAAATATTTTAAATAGTTTTCGATATATTGGAAAAAATCGATTTTTATTTTGTAACTTCAAAGGGCTGTAACTTTTTTTATGTGCACATTTGTACTAAAGTAAGTTAGGTTCAATCGAACTATTTTTAGTCCTAGAATATGTGATTAAATTTATGACCTGTATTTTTGTTACACCCTGTATATGTATGTACTAATATTTTATTTTTATTTATCACAGTAAATTGTATTTACCATTCGTATTCAGTTCGTTTCCTATCTTCTCCCATACCTCGTCTTTTAATTTCGTCCTCATATAATCGTCGTGGCTGGTATCATATACGATGCAATTTCGAACGGGTTCTATCAGCTTTTCAACGTCCATCTCGCAAACAAAAACACAACTGAGAATTGAGTCACGCGTCCCACGACACAAGAAAACTGTACGCCGATGACAAACCTTCCCAAGCTAGACCTGCGAACGCATGAACTGATAGTAGGATGCGCAGAACGGTCTACGCAGTCCGCTGGTGCAGGTTGTGTCTCGCTTAGGTTCAATTTGCGCCGGGCCTTATGCTGCGCATGGGCAGGAATACCAACAAACGTTGGTGCGGTAAACATTATTATTTTTAGTGTAATGGGACTTTCCGGCCACCCTATATATACAATCTTAAGATTCGATTCCAGCAATAAAATTGCTGGTAAATAATTTTTCCCAAAAATGGCCTATTCTCCGATAATCTGCCCAGACTATACCTATATTATAAGATTTGATTCCAGCAATAAATTTGCTGGGAAATAACTTTTCCCAAAAACGGCCTATTCGCCGATAATCTGCCCAGACTAAAATGTTGCTTTGTATTTTTCATTATTAATGAATCAGTCAGACTGCATCAGCGAAACTGACAAGTGAGAACCCGCCTTTAAAAAAACTTCATGCTCGGAATGTCAACTTGAAATGTCAAACTTATTTCTCTTAATAATTAAGAAAATTCCAAAAGTAGTCCAGGAACCAAAGCTTTTCACCTCGCAATTTCTACAGAATGGATCAATTTGCTTGAAAATTTGAGAGTAAGTAGTGGATAGTCCATGGATCAAAATCTATATGATGTCGACAGGCGCTTTTACCATGGGGGTAGTTGCCACCCCATCTCGGGGGTAAAATTTTTTTTATTATATTTTGCATTATATTATTATATTTTTATTATATTACGACCGCAAAGTTAATAAAACATTCATTCTAAGCATAAAATGTTCTATACATTTTTTTGATAAAATTAATAGTTTTTGATTTGTACGCTATCGAAAGTGTTAATTTTATATCTAAAAAATCAATGTTTTTCGATGATATATGTACTCATTTACGATTCACTCAATTTTTGCCGTAGAACAAATCTTATCAAACCAAGTTCTTGGGAACTTAATCACCTACAATTTCATATTTAAACATTTTTTCGTATCTCTGATGTTAATCTTTCTATTCTGAAGAAAATGGCATTTTTTACCAAATTGCAAACATTCGTTATTCGCTTTAAACTCCTGTTTTTTAAAAACTAATCATTCTAAGCCAGGCAAACTTCTAGAATCTATTAATAATACATAAATAAAGAAGAATAAATAAGGCCAATGACTCAAAACACCGCTAACTTACATTATTATGCTTCCAATTGGATTTCTACTTTTTTTTTCAAAAAATATATTTATTGATTTTTTAACCTTAACTTTTTTATTTTTTATCTTAGAAAGTGCGTTAAAAAAGAATTTTGTAGGTTTTTACAAGATCTATAAGGCTATTAATATAAATCCTTTTAAAATTCTCAAAAGAGGTGGCATTGAAAGGGTTGGTAAAGGTGGTTTTTGCATGATATTACAAGTTTTAATTGTCAATATCTGACTCAGTTTTAGCCGTAAAAAAAATTTTTGCAAACCAAGTTCTTGGGAAGTAAATAAGCTACAATTTCATATTTAAATATTTTTTCGTATCTCTGATGCTAATCTTTCTATTCTGAAGAAAAGGGCATTTTTTACCAAACTACAAAAACTCGTTATTCGCTTTTAACTCCATTTTTTTAAAAACTAATCATTCTAAGCCGATCAAATTTCTAGAACCTATTAACAATACATAAATCAAGAAAATCAAATCAGGTCAATGATAAATTTTAATTATGGTGGTGATTAGGGGGTTCTTTACGATCACTTTTTTGCTGAAAAAAAAATAGGGACTGACATTCTTTTAATTATGTCACTTAATTTTTTTAGCTAGAGATTTTTTTTTTATTTCTGGAGATACATATTTTTAAATAGTACTTTAAATTAGTTTCAACAAATTATCATCCCCGAAAAATGCATAGTTTCCCCGTCCTTTGACTTTGAAACTACAATGTTTAGCATTTGACGAAGAAGAGCCAACATATAATAAAGTATAGCTCGGTTATTATTGGTCTTAAAGAAAATAAAAAAAACTGTTTTGTTTATTTTTTCAAACGGTACATTTTTGTTAAGTAAAGTTGTTTTGGTAAAACGAAATGTTTTGAGTTATTAGCAGAAAACTTATTAAAAACATTGATTTTTTCGATATAAAACTAACACTTTCGATAGCGAATAAATCAAAACTATCAATTTGATCAAAAAAATGTATAGAACGTTTTTTGCTTATAATGAACGTTTTTACCAACTTTTGCGATTAAAATATAATAAAAAATTTCCACCCCCCAAGATGGGGTGGCAACCACCCCCATGGTAAAAGCGCCTTTCGGCATGATATAGATTTTGATCCTTGGACTATCCACTACTTATTCTCAAATTTTCAAGCCAATCGATCCATTCTGTAAAAATTGCGAGGTTTTGTTCTATTTTAAGCTTCATTACTTGGACTAAAGATTTTATATTGTTATTTAGCGATTCCTCAGTATTGTTAGACATAAAGACGGCAACCTACAAATTCATCATACTGTATAAAACAAGCTTTCTTTAAAGAGATAAGATGCTTCAGTTCACTGTCCAACCTTACAGGGAATATCTTATTTTTAGTGGCGATTAAAGTAAAATGCTGGTTTGTATATTCATACAAAATATTATAAAAGATTTCAACATATTTCTCGGCATTTAAATTCAAAAATAATTAGTCAAAGTTTATTGATAAAAATATGTTGCTTAATCTTTCATAACTTGCATGTAAAAAATCATATTTTTCCTCATTCCTAGACATGCAATCAGGAGCCCCAGAGAAATACCAATACTAAGTATTGGTATGTATTGGTAAGTAAGTATTGGTATTGGATGATAAGGATAAAAAGGGACCAGATCTTCTGCAACCTCAACACTATAATATTATATAAAACAGTTACTGAATAACAAACCTAACATTCCACTATAAATATTCAGTATTTTGTTTAACTGATAGATATTATAAAGAGAATAGTACTTAACAATAATCTAACAATAAAACACTGAAAACGTTTGTTTTCTATACTGCCACAAAATTTATTATAACTATGTGACTACAGCTGTTTCGGCAGAGTGCCTTTCTCAAGTGATTTAGTTTACTATGTGTTTGTCTCGAGTTGGTCATTCAGAATTATATCTGTATCTTTTAATTTATTAATTTCCATATATTCTAATAAAGATAGCTTAAGGCCTTTATTTTGAATATGCAGAATTTGAAACTCTAAATTAAAAGTATTAGATTTTATATGTTTAATTTAAGAAAAAACTAGAGATTTGACTTTTCATAAAAACTGCTTTTTTATTTATTCAACAACTACTACTACATTCATTTTTGTTAACAACAACCTACTTAACTTTTTATGTAAACAGGCTAAAGCTTGGTTTATATGAACAACATTACAAAAATATATATATTCCAATATTCCCACCCTTTGTTAAGTTGTTCAACCTATAAACAAACCTTTTAAATAAAAAAATATAACAAATGTCCACTTTATTGCCCTCTGATTGTCTATCTCTTGCTTGTCCAGTGTCCAAAACGTAGTCAGTGGTGGAACGACGAGTTTCTATATCACCTACATCATCTGCGTCACTGTATCCATGCATGTTAACTTCATTGTATTTTTTGTAATAACACATGCCATAATTATAGCGGCTGACTACTCCCACCGCATGTGCAATGTCAGGTCTTGACACTATGGCTGAAAACATTAATGAACCTGTTAAGTCAGCACTTACATCTTCTGGTGTACTTACAGGATTTGCATTGTGTTGACTAAATCTATCTATAACTTGCTTGACTTAGAAACATTGTACCAGCCTCTAAGTTTCTTGTAATTTCTAGTCCGACTAAATAGTTCCCAACCGTCACGATCACTTCAAAACATTCTTTTAACGCGCACAAAACTGTCTCTATTGCTAACTTTTTCTCAGAAAATAACAAACCGTCATCAACGTAAATGATTAAGATCATTTTAATAGAGTCTACATGTCCAGTGTAAACACACTGATTAGCTGATGATTTTTGAAAACCGTAGTTAGCCAAAAACGAGTGGAATTTTCGATTCCAATAGCGTGGTGATTCTTTTAAACCGTGCAACGACTTATTTAAACGTGGTTCACACTTAAGCTCCTGAGGTGGTTTTGCTTCGTCAAGATGTCCATATAAAAATGCAGTTTGTATATCGAACTGCATGTCTGGCTTCTTAACCATAGTCCATGTTTCTTTTTTCACTAATGCATCAAATTCTTCATTTATGGCAATTTTCCATTTTTCTTTGTCACTACTTGACACTGCTTCTTCATATGTCTGTGGTATATCAACTTCAGTAAAATTTACCTCAAAATCATTTAATCTGGCTGGTAAACGTATATGTCGTGGTCTCAAGTTGATATTATCATCATGTTGTAAAACTTCTGTTTCATTATTAACGTTTATTTGTTCTTCTTCTTGTCTCTCTTCAAGTTCATTTTCTTGTATTTCAAAAATTGTCACATCATCTTCTGCTGCTATCTTGATCACTTTGTCTTTCTTTGCACTGTACATTTTCTCATTGAAAAACACATTTCTAGAGATCACTATTTTCTGTGTTGTTGGGTTGAATAATCTATAAATTGGGGAGTTTTTGTCATATCCAACAAATATAACCTTCTCACTCTTTGCATCTAGTTTTCTTCTTTTCTGGTCAGGAATATGTACATATGCATCACACCCAAACACTTTCATGTGCTCAAATACAGGTGTCTGCCGTATCCACTGTTCATAAGCTGTAGAACCTGGTGTCTGTTTGCTTGTAATTCTGTTGCAAATGTAGATGGCAATATTAACTGCCTCTGCCCAAAGTCTCTTATCTACTCCAGATTGGTATGACATACATCGAACCATTTCTACAATTAATCTGTTATCTCGCTCAGATCTGCCATTTTGCTCTGGAGTGTATGCTGCTGTGGTTGCTGACGCTATACCTTATTGTTCTAAATACTCTTTAAAAGCATTATTTGTATACTCAGTACCATTACCTATATGCAGTTTTTCAACAGAGTAGCCATACTTCGCCTTTATTTTGCTATTATACACTTTGAAACAAACTATACTGCGTTTGACGGTCACCTTTCAGTACAGACTCTTATGAAGAACAGTGTTGCCAAGAGATATTAATATTTATATTAAATAAATTTTAAAGTATTTTTATACCTCTTTGGTATATTAAATTTGTCAGTTCAAAATTAAATTTTTGGAAAGTAGTAAGTAAAAATTAGTTTAATCTTTAAATACAAAAATAACCTGTTGAAAGTATATTTATTTCGTTGAAATCATATAATAGACGTAAAAATTCTTACGTGCGTACGAAGTACACGTATTAAAAAGTACATTTTTAAGGCACTCATGTGAATTGCAGAATGAGCGAAGCGAAAACTTTCACATGCGTGCCTTAAAATTGTACTTTTAACGCTTATATCATAAATAACTATTAAATATAATATTAATCTCAGGCTAATTCTGTGGCTTGGTTCTAAAAGCTCCAATGTCAAATTTTTGTTTTTGTACAGCTTTCTTTTGAATTTAATATTGACCAAACAAAATGCAAAAAATTGACACTGGCCCTTTTAGCAATAAGCCACATTATGTGACTTGGTGTTAAAATGGCCAATTTCAATTTTTTGCATTTTGTTTGGTCAATATTAAATTCAAAAGAAAGCTGTACAAAAAAATAAAAATTTGAAATTGGCCCTTTTAGAACCAAACCACAAAATATATTTCATAGTACCTATCTATGAATTATTTAAAAATAATAAAACCCACAGATTTTCAGATCAAGATGTTTTGGAGTTCTGGAATATTCTATTTAGACGGATTTTAAGTTCGTCTGCTTAAAACCGTCAACACTGAGCTGCAAGGTTCTATAAGTTTTATATTGGGATATGCTGCCCACACTGCAAAGTGACTGCGGAACCCAGAATAGTACATCTGCTTTATGTCGAATAAAATATGCTACTCTATACCCTGTATACTCATCTTTGAATGTTACAAAGTAACGTGCTCCTTGCATAGATTCAGTTTGCATAGGTCCATAAACATCACTGAATATTCTTTTTCCAGGAGGTAACTTAGTGTGTGGTCTCTCTTTAAAAGTCTTATGTTGTTTTCCCATCAAACAACCTTCACACACAAAATCTTGTTTCTTCTCTGTAACACCGTTGATTAAGTTCATTTTTACCATTTCTTCTAAATATTTCTTATTAACATGTCCTAATCTTTCATGCCATATCTTTAAATCATCTACTGTAGTCACAAATGCATTATATATTATTGTGCGAAACATCATTTTATATGTGTTGTTTATATCGTTTATAGCAACTGCTACTAGATTCTCATTTTTTTCATATACTTTGGCTTCACTGTTAATCTTAATTATACTCATACCTTTGTTTGTCAAAACACTTTCTGAAAATAAATTCTTTCTCAACTGTGGGATATATAGCACATCATTTATACTGGATTTAAACCATTGTCCATTGATCAACTTCTCTATTTTAATAGTTCCTTTACCTTGTACTCGTAGTGTTTGATTATTGCCAAGTGATACCTGTGATGTAAAAGTTCTGTCAATATTGAAAAAATATTCTTCCCTGTAACACATATGTGCTGATGCACCACTGTCCATAATCCAATCATCACTTATATCCACTTTTTCTAGCTGTTTTTCTTCCATGTTGAATGCACTCTCATTATTAACATTATAATATGCACTATTCGAAGAACCATCATGCTGATTTTCGTTAGAGTTACCAGCT
Organism: Diabrotica virgifera virgifera; assembly: GCF_917563875.1. NCBI lineage: Eukaryota > Metazoa > Arthropoda > Insecta > Coleoptera > Chrysomelidae > Diabrotica > Diabrotica virgifera. Next base: position 141,376,424 of record NC_065446.1, on the reverse strand, counting down.
TGTGCTCTATCATTCTTTCTGTAACCTTTTCTGTAGTTACTAAGGCCACTTCTGCCTCGACTATGACTTCTATATGCTTTTTCTCATGAGGATCTTTCAGTGCGTCACAGTTTTTCGATTTCTTTCTAACGCATTAAATTGTATGTGACAGAAAAAAACGCACGTCGGTGATTACATTTCGTCGGTGACATTTATAACATTTATTCTAGTTGTCAATAGATAGCGCCATAATCGAAAATAAAATAATTTGCGGATTATACAGGGTGTCCAGAAACTCTACCGACAAACGAAGACAGGAGATTCCTCAGATAATTTTAGGACAATTTAACCCAATTCACCTAGTCCGAAAATGCTTCCTAAGCTCTTTGAAGATGGCGCCATGTAATTAGTTTTTCTTAAATATCTCCAGAACGCTTCCATCTAGAAAAACGAAAATTTGTATACATATTTACTTTCCAAAAATGAATCGATTCCGTCCATTGCAAATTTCTAGTACCGGTCATAGGCGTCCGTTTTGGGTAGGGCAACGGTTATTTTATCGCATAACTTTTTTGTCTTCAACTTTTAAGCATTTTTGATACTGGATTAATAAATTGTGAGGTATTCTAGTACTAAAAGGTACTCTTACTTTAAGTCGGTAGGACACAAGGTTTTCTAGAAAAATCGATTTGAAAGTTTTTAGTTTTGGGAATTTGAAAAAAAAATTGAAAAAAATTTAAAAAAAAGCGATGTATTTTACCAACTTAAAGTAAGAGTAACTTATACTACTCGAATATCTCATAATTGAATAATCTAGTGTCAAAAATACTTAAAAATTAAAGACAATAAAGTTATGCTATAAAATAACTGTTGACCTACCCAAAACGAACGCCTATGACCGTTTCAAGAAATTCGCCATTAATGAAATTGATTATTCTCTGGAATATAAATAAATGTACCAGTTTTCATATTTTTAAATAGTTTTTTTTTAAACTTTTTTTTTGAAATTCAAAGAACGAAAAATTTTCAAATCGATTTTTCTAGAAAACGGTGCATCCTATCGACTTAAAGTAAGAAGTAAGAGTACCTTTTAGTACTAGAATACCTCACAATTTAATAATCCAGTATCAAAAATGCTTAAAAGTTGAAGACAAAAAAGTTATGCGATAAAATAACCGTTGCCCTACCCAAAACGGACACCTATGACCGTTACTAGAAATTCGCAATGGATTGAATCGATTCATTTCTGGAAAGTAAATATACATACGAATTTTCGTTTTTCTAAATAGAAGCGTTCTGGAGGTATTTAAGAAAAACTAATTACATGACGCCATCTTCAAAGAGCTCTAGCTGCCTTAGGAAGCATTTTCGGACTAGGTGAATTGGGTTAAATTGTCTTAAAATTATCTGAGGAATCTCCTTGTCTTCGTTTGTCGGTAGAGTTTCTGGACACCCTGTATAATATATCTACGAATATAATCTGAACAATTTATAAGACTATACAAATCAAAGAAAATACCATTTTATAAATGCAATAAACACAATTGATTTGATTTTATGCCAAATTGCAAATAAAATGTGACAACTGTCAGATTTAACTAAAATGTCATGTCACTAAAATGTATATTATCACGGACTTACCTTTTTTTTATATCATTTGTGACGCACTGAAAAATGCTCATGAAAAGAAGCATATGACCTGCTATACCCTGCCCTATACCCTATTCCACGAATACACGACTGTTTTGGATTATCGCGACAACGAATATTTTACTGGGCAAAATATGAAGAACGAAAATAAATTGAAAATGACATTGTTGTTTATTGGAATAATTATTAGAGTAATTTACTTTCGTACTTCTTATGTTGCACACTAAAATATTCGTTGTCGCGATAATTCAAAATAGTCGTATGTTCGTGGAATCGACTATACTACTGTTTTCTTGTTCGTTCTTTTTCTCTCTGCAAAATTTGGCTATGTGCCCTCACTTTCTACATGAAAAACACATTATACCCCTTTCTTGACCTTTCTGATTATATTTGCCTTTGAATGACATTGTTGCCAGTGCTTGTTCTGTCTCTTCATATGCAGTTAAGTTCATTTCTTCATCTAACAGTCTTGCGGTGAGGTTACCTATAGTTTGTTTAGCACGGTCTACGGACAACCATGCCTTTCTAACATTTCTGTACTTTTGGGACAATGTACTCAATATTTTTGTCATAATAGCAATATCACTTACATCATCACCTGCTTCTTTAATTTGCTTAGCAAATTTGCTTAGCAAATTTGGAACAGGTATATTAGAATTTTTAATTGCTTGCTAATTACAAGAATTCATAAAGTAAGGTAACACATTCCAGTCTGTTTTTTGTTTCTTGTTGTTTTTTAAAGTATTTGGAGGAACATAAGCGTATCGTTAGCTGTATTTTCGGAAATATGCCGTCAAATTTAATATGTTCTTGCTGCAGCAAATCATACAAACCAAATTTAATGTTAAAATGCTCTGTGTGTACTAAAGTATTTAGACATACTTGTGTTAACATTAGTGCAAATGAGCTTGAACTGATTAATGATGAAGAGAAGGGATGTGACTGGTCTTGCATAAATTGTAGACAAATTGGTAATCAGATTAAGGACTTAAAATCATTAATTCTCTCACTTCAGGCTGAAATACAAGCCCTAAAAAATGATAACCAGATTTTGAAATCTTCTTCGAACCCACTAGAAATGGAAGAAATAATACAAGAAATCAACGAACGAAATAAAAGAAAACGAAATGTTATTTTCTTTGGTGTGCCGGAACAGGATCAACAACTATCTGAGGATCATCGTAAGATTAGCGATAAGTCTGAAGTTCAAAAAATAATCTCAAGCGTAAGTCCTAATGTGAATACTGCCAACATTAAGCTATTCAGACTTGGGCAAGTTAACCAAGGGCGAATTCGACCAATTAAGGTCATATTAGATGATGAAAATGATGTATTTGCTTTAATACGGCAAGCTAAATTTCTAAGAAATGGGAACTACAAAAATGTGTCAATGTCATTTGATCGAACTAGAAATCAAATTAATTATTACAACAATGTAAAGGTTGAACTAAACAACATGAATGCGAGTGGAAATGGATCTTTCAAAATCAAGTATATGAATGGTATACCCAAGGTAGTGCCTTTAAACCAATAGAGCCCGACAGTGTTGTAGGATGTGAACTTATATGTTATTACCAAAATGTACGTGGTCTTAACTCTAAAGTTTCAGAGTTTTATACTAGTGTAAGTGAGGGTGAATATGACATTATTGCTTTAAGTGAGACCTGGTTGAACAAGGATGTGTCCAGTCTAGAGTTGTTTCCTGATCAATACGATGTGTATAGAAAGGATCGAAAATTTGATGTTGTAGATAAAACCACTGGGGGAGGCGTCTTATTAGCGCTGAAGACGGAGATTAAATCGTCTGTTATCGATGTATCCACATACGATCTACAGTTTCCCCTAATCGATATGTTAGCTGTAAAATGTTGTGTTGGTTATAGAAAATTTTATGTTTTAGTTCTTTATATTATTGATAAGTTAAGTTCTGAAGACTTCGAATACTTTTTTGAATGTTTAGAACAACTGGATATATTTAATGAAACCATTGTTATATTAGGTGACTTCAATGTACCCAAGTTTGTAGATCAAAGCAAATTAGATAAAAAACATCAACTGTATTAGATTTTTTAAGTTTATTTAATTTAGTTCAATACAATGATGTGCCTAATAACTTAGGTCGTTTGTTGGATTTAGTAATGTCATCAGAGAAATGTGATATTATTCATGATAATTCTTCACTGGTTAAAGAAGACGGTCATCATCCTGCACTTATGATAAAGATTAATAATTTGGGAAAAAAGGAAATTAGGTTTTTACCAAATTCTAATTCGAAAATGTATAATTTTCGGAAAGCAAATTTCACTTCTCTCTATTCTGAACTATTACAAACTAATTGGGACTTTTTAGATAATTACGATGATGTAAATATAGCATTAAAGCAATTTTATAATATATTGTATACAATAGTTGATAGATATGTTCCGGTATACAAAAATTATAAACATAAGTATCCAAATTGGTATCACTCAGATATTATTAAAAATATTAAGCTCAAAGCCAAAAACCGTCAAAAGTATAGAAAAACAGGAAACGAAATATATCACATAGAATTTAAAAGATTGCGCAAAGTTATTAAACAGCAAATTAAAACTGCATATAACAATTACATTGAAAACATTCAAGACAGTATTACCATTGAAACAAAATCATTTTGGTCTTATGTACATACTAAAAATAAGTCATCGCGAATTCCAGGTGAAATGTGCTATGAGGGAAATACTTTTGATAATCCCCAGGATATTGTCAACGCTTTTAAAACATTTTTTGAAAAAGTATATGTATCTACTGACAATAATGAACCAGAGGACATCAGCGTTCAGGGTTTTAATTTACCAACCATTAATTTTTTGAAATTTGAAGATAATGAAATTCTGGAAGCTTTTAAAAGATTAAAAAATAAAATGACGACTGGTCCAGATAAGATTCCAGCATTTCTAGTTAAAGATTGTACACGAATATTTGTCAAACCGCTTCAAAAACTGTTTAACTTGTCTTTGGAAACTGGAAAATATCCTGAAATATGGAAAGAGTCAAAAGTATGTCCTATATTTAAAAATGGAGTTAAATCTGATATATCTAATTACAGACCTGTCTCTCTGTTGTGTAACTTCTCAAAGATTTTCGAGATTGTTCTGTATAATCGTATATATCCGTGTGTTCGCGGCTATATTGCACCTTTTCAACACGGATTCATAGATAAACGATCTACCGTCACAAACCTGGTAGTGATGACACAATTTATTTCTGAAGTATTAGATGAACAAGGACAAATTGATGTATATACAGATTTCTCGAAGGCATTTGATAAGGTGGTTCATCCGTATTTATTATCCAAGTTATCAAATTTAGGATTTTCTGTTAATTTAATTAAATTCTTTGGTAGTTATTTAATAGGAAGGAGACAGTATGTATTCTATAATGGCTTTAAGTCAGATTTAATTCTGTCTAAGTCTGGTGTTCCGCAAGGCTCCAATCTAGGACCGTTATTATTTTTACTTTATATTAATGATTTGTTTCAAGAAATTAACTGTAAAAAATTGTGTTTTGCGGACGACTTGAAAATTTTCTGTAAGATCGACACTATTGGCGATTGTTTAGAACTTCAGCGTAACTTAACTGCTATTGATACATGGTGTACTAATAACAAACTACTATTAAATTCTGCAAAATGTAAAGTAGTGAGTTTTTGCAGGAAATTGACGACAGTTAACTTTAACTATATAATTCAGAACTCTGTTTTGGAAAAATGTAATAGCCTCAAAGACTTAGGTGTCATTTTTGACTGCAAGTTAACTTTCAATTTGCATATTGAACAAAAAGTTTCTGAAGCTATGAGAATGTACGGTTTCATTATTAGGAATTGCAGAAACTTCACCAACATAACACCAATAAAATTATTATACTATTCTCTAGTACGTCCAAAATTAGAATATTGCAGTTTAGTTTGGTATCCTATATATAATTGTTATACAAAAGATATTGAAAAAGTACAGAGAAAACTTATAAAATATCTGATATTTAAAATTGATGGAATCTATCCTAACCGTGGATGTGATAATAATACATTATGTTGTAGAGTTGACATGGTTAGTTTAGAATTAAGGAGAGAAATTAGTTCATTAACATTTTTGTATAAATTATTACATAACAGTATTGACTGTAGTGATTTATTAGCACAAATTAATTTCAACGTTCCTCGAGTTAGATCTAGATCAAACGTTTTATTTAAGTGTCCAAGAGCAAGAACAAATATATTAGTTAAATCGCCTCTTTTTGTCATGTGTAAGAATTATAATAGTATTTGCAATCATTGTGATATTTTTTCGTGCTCACTTAATGATTTGTTAAAAATGGCTTCTCTTTACTTAGATTAGGTCTCTACTATTACTTTGTAGATGTTATACTAATGAATTATGTGATTTTTTTTCTGTATTTGTCCTATAAATGGGAAACTGTTGGGCAATAAAGCTATTATTATCCAGATTTAGCCATACGGCTCACACTCCCTCTAAGGGGAAAATTGACTCATCCCAGATACCTACGGTATCAAAAGGATTGAGCTCTGGTGGGACTCTTTCCGTGTTATCGAGCCCTAGGTGACTTGGTATGCAGGTGTATCTCCCAAAAATTTTCGTACACATCTGGCCGTTGCGAGTAGTACAGCTTTCTGCATGGTCTTGTAAAGATGTTCATTTAGACCCAGCCTTTTTATGCTTTCGAGGAGGTTCTTCGGAATGACTCCAGTAGTAGATATAACAATAGGTATCGTCTGGGTACTTTGCATTCTCCATTGCCTTCGTATTTGAATTTCTAGATCTCTGTACTTGGCGATCTTTTCAGTGAATTTACTACGTAGATTATTGTTGTTAGGTATCGCCACATCAATTAGTGTTGTTTGTCTTGTTAATTTATTAACTAGTAGGAGATCTGGTCTATTATGTGCCACTGTTTGATCTGTGAGCACAGTGCGGTCCCAGTATAGCTTGTAGTTGCCATCCTCAAGCATACTCTCAGGGACGTATTGATAATACGGGAGATGGTCCGTTTGGAGAAGTCCCAGCTTGATAGCTATCTCTTGATGAAGGATTTTTCCCACTGCGTCATGCCGTTCCTTGTATTCAGTTGCAGCAAATGCCTGGCAGCCCCCTGTAAGATGTTGGATGGTTTCTTGGGCTTGACATCCGTATCGGCATCTGTCGTTTTGAACCTGAGGGTCTTTGATGATATATTTCAGGTAGTTTCTGGTTGGTATAACCTGATCCTGAATGGCCAGTAATGAACCCTCCGTTTCAGGGAACATCTTTCCTGATGTCAACCAGTAGTTCGACGCTATATTGTCGACATAATCTTGGCTGACCTCATTGGGATGTCGCCCGTGCAAAGGTTTACCCATCCAGGCGCGCACTTTTTCGTCCTTAGTAAGGTGGTTTATGCGCAGTTCTGCTTCCTTCAGTTTGATCGGTGTTGTGTCATCTATTGCGCAGATAGCGCGATGTAGAGTAGATGTCTCAGCCTGCATCTGAAAATAAGTTCTTAAATTAGCAATTTGTTTATCTAATTGCTCACCTATATCCATAAGTCCTCTTCCTCCTAAATACCGGGGTAATGTCGTTCGTTCTACTGCACTTTTAGGGTGGTGTTTTTGTGCCTTTGTGAGGTGTGTTCGTACTTTTCGCTGAAGATTTTCTATATCCGTTTTTGTCCACTTAACAATACCAAATGAATAGCTAAGCGCGGAACAAGCGTAGGTGTTTAGTGCCTTAAACAAATTTTTACTGTTAAGCTGTGAACGAAGCAGCTGTTTTACCCTTCTTATAAACTCAGTAGTTATCTCAGTTTTCATTTGCTTATGGTCAATTTTCCGCGCCTGCTTTACTCCAAGATATTTGTACATATCGTTGTCGCCCATGGCCTCGATGTTCTGGCCATTTTGCATATCGAATCCACCGGGCTGTACCTTTCCTCTGACTATATTCAAAACACGGCACTTGTCTAGACCGAACTGCATACTAATATCATTAGAAAATGTTTCTACAGTTTTTAGCATCTCTTCTAGATGTTCTCGAGTGGAAGCCATTAATTTCAAATCATCCATATACAACAGATGATTGAGCTTCGCTACCACAGTATTATTGCTTTTAATGCTAAAACCTGAGTCAGTGGAGTTTAATAGCTGGGAAAGGGGGTTCAAAGCTAAACAGAACCACAATGGACTCAACGAGTCTCCTTGAAATAGGCCCCGGTTGATTGCGATATTTTCGGTTTCGATATTGTTTTCACCAGGTATTTGGAGGTGAATTTTAGTCTTCCAATCTCTCATTATATGCCTTAAAAAGGTCACTATGTTATCATCTACTTTGTATATTTTTAATATATCTATTAGCCATTCATGCGGTACTGAATCAAAGGCCTTTTTATAGTCAATAAATGCAGTAAAAAGGTTCCTTTTTTTAGTGAATGCCTGGTTAGAAATGACTGAGTCGATGATAAGCTGTTCTTTGCAACCCATGGAACCCTTAGCGCATCCTTTCTGTTGAGGCTCTATGATATTGTTTAGAGCACAGTGTTGGTAGATACGCCGGGTTACACAGGATGTGACCAATTTATACAAAGTTGGAAGACAAGTAATTGGGCGGTACTTGGATGGATCTTGGGTGTTATTTTGATCCTTGGGTATTAAATAAGTAGTTCCCTGAGTTAGAAATGATGGTAATTCCTGCGGATTAGAAATAACATGATTAATTAATGTTGATAAGCACTCATGAATACTCCAAAACTTTTTAAGCCAGAAGTTCTGAACTCCGTCTGGTCCAGGAGATTTCCAGTTATGAAGCTCTTTGATGACATTTGAGACTTTTTCAGTCGTGAATGGTTCGTAGTTAGCAGTGACGTAGTGGTGACAGTTGCGTGTCGTATCTTCTATCCAGCCAGCATTGTTGTTAAAAGCAGCTGGTGTGGAAAGTTGATTTCCCCAAAACTCATGAATTTCTTCTTGGCTTGGGTAAGACCTGTCGACACTTTCTACGGTGGAATTGAGTTTTCGGTAGAACGCCTTCTCAGAGTTCTCAAAAAGTGCATTGTCACATTTTCGGTTGTTACTAACTTTATACCTTCTTAATCGTCCTGAATAGACGGAGAGTTTTTGTTTTAATGTATCCAGACACTGTTGGGCTGTGTTATTTTCTGGATCGTATCTCGAGTGTCTTGCAGTGCTCCGCATTATTTCTTCAGCTCTTTTAATGACTTTTCTACTTGTAACACCTCTTATATATTCTGTGACTTGACCAATATCCCTACGCAGTAATTCAATTTTTCCGAGAAGTCTTTTTTCCCAGGGTGCAATTCTGTTACCAGTCCTTCCGTTATTAGTACCCCGTCGTGTTCTGATCTTAACGCCCATTACATTGGCAATTGCTGTAGCTGCACAGTAGATTAGCATATGCAGATACTCCAATGTGTGGGCTTCTACGACATAATTGGGTAGGACTTCAGTATTCACAATTTGTAACAGGGCACCTAGTTTCTTACAAGAGTTTATTCGTGGTAGCGGTGGTCTGCTAAGTGGATTTGTTCCATTAAACTCTTGTACGGCACGAGCCATTTCGTTCTCTAGACTATCGCGCAACTCGTTGTTTTCCTGCTGTGTATTGTCAGGTTGAGTTTCTGGTATGGGAATCTCAGGAATCTGCTCATCAAGGATTTCATTAGGGACTTGATCTAAAACTAGCTCTTGGTTATTAATCTCCCGTTCGACTTCGCTTTTGATCGTATTGCGTCTAGTCTCTGGGATAAGGTTGTTTCTTACGATTACCCGGTATTGATCTGATACTCTTTGCTCCGATACTTGAATATCTGGGTACTCCCTGCAAAATTCGGCATACAGCTGTTGTCTGTAGCCGATCGTTTCTTGACCGAGGTTTGTCACCTTATAATAGAAGCGCAAAATGCTTTCGTTAATGGACACAGTCCATTTCATGCGCTGCCTCGGTCGTCCCGCTTGAGTGAGCGCCGGCTGATGTTCCGGCGCAGCACCTTCAGCGAGTGGAGCTCTTGCTGTTGTTTGGCTCGCTTGTGGTTGTTGTTCTTGTTGTTGGGCTGTAGCTGTTTGTGTGACAGGGGCCCGCCTCCTCAACACCCTGCCACCGACGTCCCGCATGCTGTCACGTCCAGCGTCGGCTCCAGACGTGCCCTGGCGATCCCCAGGCAGCGGCCCTAAACATAAACTATTAGTCTCCATTCTCATGGGTGTGCATTTTATACCTACTGCCAGGTGTCAGCTTTTGTTCCACGGCAAGTATTCCTGCTACTCTCTGGGTATTGGCGCTACGAATACCCAGAAAGCATCCCCCATTCGCAGGGGGCCGCGCCTGATAGAAGAACTGACATAAAACTCCCACAGGCTATTATTATTATTATTATTATTAGCAAGATTCTGCACTTTAACTATGTGTTCAGCGATAGTATCTAGGCTACTCATCTTATATTGATGAAACCGTTCATGCAACATCATTTTATTTGATTCTGATTTCTGCTCATAAATAGACTCAAGGGTCACCATAATCTCTTTAGCAGTATTACAACTTTCAATCAAAGTAATCTGATTTAAACTCACTGCAGATGTTAAAGTGAACATAGCCTGTGCATCCTTTTTAAACCATGCCTGTAATTCGTCTCCTGATGCTTCTGGTATGATTAACAAGCCATCAATAACTCCATAAATACCTTTTGCTCTTAAGGCACATTTCAGTTGGAACTTCCACTGCTGAAAGTTAAGGCCATCAAATTTACTAACTGTGGTTATATCTATTTTGTCACCCATTATTTTAGCTTCAAATTTCACGGCGACACACGCCACTCTATTTCTTTCTTTTACTGAGACAAACCCTTATACTCGGACACACCGGAAAAGTCTTTAAATATATATACTTTCTTGCTTTTCGGACACATCGATACATTTAAACTGAATATATGCAGTAGTTAAGTATGATCTGGGGCCACATAACCTATTAGATTTTATATGTTTAATTTAAGAAAGAACTAGAGATTTGACTTTTCATAAAAACTGCTTTTTTATTTATTCAACTACTACTACATTCAGTTTTTATCAACAACAACCTACTTAATTTTTTTATGTAAACAGGCTAAAGCTTGGTTTATATGAACATTACAAAAATATTTATTCCAATAAAAATAATGATTATGATCTAGAAGGTGAAGTGCGTATGTAGAAGTGTCTGTTTTTCTATTGTGGAAAGCCTTTTTGTGTTCTGCTATCCGTTTGTCAAAAGTTCTGCCAGTTTGACGGATGTAAGTTTTCGGACAGTCACCACAACTTAGTTTGTAGACACCACTCTGTAGTTGTTTTCTCTTTCGGCTCTTATTGTTCTTGATATATTTGCTTAAGTTGTTGTTAGTTCTGAAAGCTGCTGTTATTCCTTTCTTTTTTATGTATCTGGCTATTTTTGTTGTTGCGGTTGTGCATGTACTTGGAGGGGATACGAGAAACGATCGTGCGAGAATAGCGGAGAAATATTGTAAGTTTCTTAAATAATTCATTGTCAATTGAAATTGTCAAATTGACGTATATTTCATGTCTACTGTCAATGAAGAAGAAAAATTATATAGTGCTCCACAATATTGATATGATATGCAATTATTATATAAAGGTAAATTTAATTAATTGTATTTTGCTTGCAGTACTGCATTTTAATAACTAATTTTATTTACTACATACAATTGTTTACGTTTTAATAACATAACCTGAAGCTTATTATTTTTTGGACTGTGGCCTTGACAATTATGAAATAACCAGGACTAATATAATTGGCCAATATAATTAAAAGTGCGATTAATGTTGCTGAGCGTACAAACCAGGTGTCGCTTTGCCGAACTTGCACGGTCCCAATTGTGATAGAGCAGAAGGTACTGGGTTTTTTTCTGTGGTCGTGGATAGACTAATTTCAGGGCTTTCTTATGCAGTTTTTGGTTTAAAAGTTTCAACGAAAACTTTTCGTTTATAAATTTGCAAAAGTCTGTGTGTTATTGCGTTGCCGCTCCTGCAATACTTAGAGCAGGTGTATCGATGGATTCCTATGTAGTTTTGCCTTCTGAATCCAAATCTGAAAACGGCATTTCGATATCTCTAACCGTCTTCGAGATAATCGACCTCAAAATCTAAAATGTGACGTCACAATCTGGTTATTTCCTACCGACGCACTAAACGCCAGCTCAAATGGTTGATTAGGAAGTAGGCTACTTTTTTAATCTCGATTGGTTAAGCAAAGCATAATAGGTTATTTACATTTGAGTTTGACACTTCGTGAATGTCAAACTAAATTTTAAATTAAGTATTAATAAAACATCAATGACAATTTGATAGTGAATTTAATTATTATATAAAATAAATAAGATGTTCAAAAATACAATTTGAGTATATTTTAAAAGCAATAATTTATTAACAGCTTCAAAAAGGTTTATACGAGTATGCGGCCTCCCCTTTATGATAAATGGACTGTTCCATTTGCTATGAAATTAAAATATACCTAGTCGGTTCGCTAAACTCGACACAACTGGCTATTAGTGATTTTAGTAGGTATTTTTTTTTGTTTTTTGAGAATTTTGCTGACATTGGCAAAATTACTAATTATTTAGTAATTATTAACTATTTAGAAATTATTTTTTGCCAAATTGGCAAAATTATTGACTAAAATCACTAACCAGTTGTGTCTGAGTTTAGCGAACCGACAGTATATGAAAGAATATTGTTTGGTATAAACAATTATGGTCTGATATGTGCAATTACATCTTTCTAATGGAAAAAATATTTGAAGATTTTTCTCAAATTATGAATACCAGCAATATTTTCATTTATAACTCTTTTATTTTTAATTTGACGAAGAAAAGTTATTCTTATAAAAAGCTCTTCATGTTCTAAGATTTATGATGCAACCATCATATGTAAAATTTTATTAATTTTATACGAGGTATATAAAAAATATGTAACATAATTATTAATTCTAAACTACTTTTCATAATAGCAATTTTCCATATTATGAATTAAAATACGTAAATAAACAAAGTTTTCGTTATGATAATGCTCGTATTTTCAGCTTGTTATTAATTGTTTGTTCGTTATAGCCATTGTTTATTGCTATTTGTTTAATGATGTTCAGTTCTATTTCAGTTAGACGTTATTTTAGAAGGTATTTTTTGACATAAGAATTTCTGTCAGTATAAAGGGTGATTGATTAGTAGGGTAAAGCTCAATATCTCCGCTATAGTAATAGATAGCAATAAAAGTTAATAACAAAAATTTTAGTCACCTTTGAGCTTCACATTACAAAATTAGTTAGAATGTTACAGGGTGTTCGATAACACAGTGGCAGACCTAACTTATGTTTTTTTTTAAATGGAACACCCTATATTTTATTTTATATTCGAAATCCTGTTAACTTCTCCATCACAAAAATATAAAGGTTTGTAATGTTATACAGGGTATTTACAAAGTTATAACCAATTTTGTATGAAAATCGTAACAAGTTCAACTCCCTGTATAAATAAAAATAAGCACAACAGCAATGGTTTATTAATGCCATATTTTTTATTTATTGTCAAAATTTTTAAGAATTATTGATATTGCTAATTTTCTTTATATCAAATACAGGGTGAGTCAAAACGCAAGTACAGTGGAACCCCGTTAACTCGGATTAATCGGGACCGCGGCCGATCCGGGTTATCAAAAATCCGGGTTAGCCGGAGATAATGGTAAAAATTAATAAAATATGGTATGCTTACAGATAAACTCCGTTATAATTGTCACACAGACACTGGTAAACCACGTTCGCATTCCACACAAAACCACACATACAAAGCGTCGTCAAGAGTCTCATTCTTAGCTTTATTAGCTTTGCACCGATTGTCCAAACTGTCTTTTGTTATCATTTTGAAAAAAAAAATTCTTCGATTTTAGTTCTATTTTTCTTCCAATCCGATACTGTAGATGTACCGACACCATATAATGCTGCAAGATTCACCTTTATCAATTCTACTTAATGCTTCTAGTTTCTTTTCCATTGTCACTACAACATTTTTACGTTTTGTTGCCCTTATAGACACACGACACGCACACAAAATCTGAATAGATTTACGAACGATTTAGAACGGAAGCGAACACTACGGCTTTACTACACACAATACCGTCTCTGATGTTATGTTATTTAATAACAGTGATGACTAAGACCATTGTTAAAAAAAGAATTTTAATAGTCTTTTCTAAACAATGCTAAGACAGTTTCAAATAAATAAAGGATAATACAGGTGCCTGTTGTTTTCGATAACACGACAATGAATGTGGTGTGCCATGAGTCATTTTTACTATGGTATATGTAGTTCAAATTACACAAATACCCATTATCTTTCAAATATTATATTACATAGAGTTGGTACAAAACCTCGTGAACCTTGAAAATGCGTATGTATGTATAACCGAAATAAAATGAAGCCAAAAACATACGACTATTTTATTTGCTGCGAATTGCGCGACAGGGTCCCATCTGCACCCTGATATTTTCAGTAATGTCGGATTCAATCGTTTCGTTCGTATATTGACGTCACCAAATGAATGAATTAGGTTCACGAGATTTTGTAACAGCAATACATTTTTATTGTTGAAATGTTTGTCTGATAAAAATCGGTCCGGGTTAGCCGGAGTTCCGGGTTATCGGGGACCGACTTATCGGGGTTCCACTGTACATTATTTTCTCAGTAATGTTAAATGGAACACCCTGTATTTTATATCATTATTGAAAAGTAACATTAACGTACTTTAATTTTTATATAACATTCCCTATGCCCAAATTTATTAGTTTTCGAGATATTTTCATTTTTCAGAGCAAATTATTTTAGGTGTTTAAATTTATCTAAATTTTAAGTAAGCCATGACTGAATTGACAATTGAAGATTACCGAGTAATTATCAATCCGGTAATCAATGTAACACTGTAGCAAATAAAGAAATAAAAATAATTTATTAGTAATACATTTTACAAACAAAAACACAACCACTACATGCAACATTTTTGAAACAATTAAAAACTATCTTTTTATGTAAATGCAACAAATAAACAAAGAAAATTAGTAATAAATTTTACAAAAAAACACACAAACACAAAATACAATATTTTGTGAAGACCATTAAACACTACTTTTGTATGTAAATGTAACAATGTAACAAATAAAGAACGAAACATAATTTATCAGTAATACATTTTGCAAAAAAACATGTTTGAAAAAATTAGAAGCTACTTTTAATAAAATATTTTTAATATTTAATTACATAAGGTATTCAAAATTATCTCCTAACACATTTATGTGCGCCTAAAAACGATCATTGAATGAGCTACTTACTCTACGGAGCATTTGTAAATTAACACATCGAAATACACTTTGTATTCTATTTTCCATCTCATCCCTTGTTGTTGGATGTATTTTATAAACTTCATTATTAACGTAATCCCAAAAAAAAACAGTCCAGTTTATTAAATTCTGGTGATTTTGGTGGCCACGCTACTGGTCCATTGAAAAATGAAAATATCTCGAAAACTAATAAATTTAGACATAGGGAATGTTATCTAAAAATTAAAGTACGGTGATGGTACTTTTCAATAGTGATGTAAAATACAGGGTGTTCTTCATTACTGAGAAAATAATGTACTTGCGTTTTGACTCACCCTGTATTTGATATAAAGAAAATTAGCAATATCGACCATTCTTGAAAATTTTGACAATACGTTAAGAATATGGCATTAATAAACCATTATTGTTTTGCTTATTTTTATTTATACAGGGAGTTGAACTTGTTACGATTTTCATATAAAATTGGTTATAACTTTGTAAATACCCTGTATAACATAACAAACCTTTATATTTTTGTGATGGAGAAGTTAACAGGATTTCGAATTTAAAATAAAATATAGGGTGTTCCATTTTAAAAAACATAAGTTTGGTCTGCCACTGTTTTATCGAACACCCTGTAACATTCTAACTAATTTTGTAATGTGAAGCTCAAAGGTGGCTAAAATTTTTGTTATTAACTTTTATTGCTATCTATTACTATAGAGGAGCTATTGAGCTTTACCCTACTAATCAATCACCCTGTATGTATCATGTTATGGTAGGCTGCTAATTTGTGTTGTGTAGGATGGGATGATGAATTGTGTATAGTTGTGTCAGTATGGGTAGGTTTGTGATATACGGAGAACTCATGTTTGTTGTGTAGTCTGGTAATTCTCCGTATATCATAAACCTACCATAGCATGATACATAGACTGACAGAAATTCCCATGTCAAAAAATAACTTTGAAGTAGAACTGAACATCATTGAACAAATGGCAGCAGTAAACAATGGCTATAACGAACAAACAATTAATAAAATTTTAAACCAAATACTCCATAAGAAAGCCCTGAAATTAGTCTATCCACCACCACAGAAAGAACCCAGTACCTTCTGCTCTATGACATATACTGGCAAGATAACAAAAATAGCCAGATACATAAAAAAGAAAGGAATAACACCAGCTTTCAGAACTAACAACAACTTAAAGCAAATATATTAAGAACAATAAGAGCCGAAAGAGAAAACAACTACAGAGTGGTGTCTACAAACTAACTTGTGGTGACTGTCCGAAAACTTACATCGGTCAAACTGGCAGAACTTTTGACAAACGGATAGCAGAACACAAAAGGGCTTTCAACAATAGAAAAACAGACACTTCTACATACGCACTTCACCTTCTAGATCATAATCATTCTTTTAATGAAGAGTTTCAAATTCTGCGTATTCAAAATAAAGGTGTTAAACTATCTTATATATTAGAATCTATGGAAATTAATAAATTAAAAAATACAGATATATAATTCTGAATGACCAACTCGAGACAAACAGCTCCCCACTCCTCAACCTCTTCAGTTAAAGGCTTTAAAAAGACAAACCCATAGTAAACTAAATCATTTGAGAAAGGCACTCCGTCGAAACAGCTGTAGTCACATGGTTATAATAAATTTTGTGGAAGTATAGGAAACAATTATTGTTAGATAAAATGAACTTCCATCAAGTAACGGTCGAATCCATCAATTACTTAACAATAACATCAGCTGATGATTTTCTTCCAACAGCAAACAAGCCATCAATCTTGTTAGTTCAGGAAATGCCAGATAGTCCAGAAAGCCACTGCGCATCCGCTAGGAAAAATATTCTAATTCGGATTTTTTGCACAATCTTACTCAAAAAGGACTCCTTTTAACAAATTTGCATGTTGCCAGGACCAAAAGGTGGTCAAAAATTTTTTAAACGTTTTTTTTTTGTTTTTTTCCTAAAATTATTTTTTTTGCATGGAAAATAGTTTTTTTTAGGTTTCTTGGATCATTCCAAACAGAAAAGGTCTTAGGTGACTTTTCTCTAAAAATGATAGTTTTTGACATATAAGCGATTAAAAATTGAAAAATTGCGAAATCGGCCATTTTTAACCCTCAAAAACTATGTGAAAAACTTAAAATTTGAATGTTGCCAAGGTAGGTGGATATTCTTTAAACATCGATTCATGAAATCCCGAAGAGTTTTTTGCAATACAATATTCAAAACTCCTTTGTTTTTTAATTGATAATCAAGCGTGCGCGACACTATTTTCCACCGACAGTATGGTGCAAATGAAAAGAATAAATTCGTTACTTCGTAAACCGGCGAATTTAAGGAAAAATCCCGAAACAGGTCGATTTGTATTTTTAAGTTATGATATTATGGCATATATGGTATACTAGTGACGTCATCCATCTGGGCGTGATGACGTAATCGATGATTTTTTTAAATGAGAATAGGGGTCGTGTGCTAGCTCATTTGAAAGGTTCTTCAATTCTCTATTCAGTAATATAAACATTTATATAATTATTTATACAGGGTGTCGTTCTACTTCTTTTTTTGTCAAATAATTTAATTTAATAAAAATTTTTTGGGCACCCTGTATAAATAATTATGTAAATTTTTATATTACTGAATAGAGAATTAAAGAACCTTTCAAATGAGCTACCACACGACCCCTATTCTCATTTAAAAAAATAATCGATTACGTCATCACGCCCAGATGGATGACGTCACTAGTATACCATACATGCCACAATATCATAACTTAAAAATACAAATCGACTTGTTTCGGGATTTTTCCTTAAATTCGCCGGTTTACGAAATAACGAATTTATTCCTTTCATTTGCACCATACTGTCGGTGGAAAATATTGTCGCGCACGCTTGATTATCAATTACAAAACAAAGGAGTTTTGAATATTGTATTGCAAAAAACTCTTCGGGATTTCATGAATCGATGTTTAAAGAATATCTACCTACCTTGGCAACATTCAAATTTTAAGTTTTTCACATAGTTTTTGAGGGTTAAAAATGGCCGATTTCGCAATTTTTCAATTTTTAATCGCTTATATGTCAAAAACTATAATTTTTAGAGAAAAGTCCTAAAGACCTTTTCTGTTTGGAATGATCCAAAAAACCTAAAAAAACTTTGTTCCATGCAAAAAAAATAATTTTAGGAAAAAAACAAAAAAAAACGTTTAAAAAATTTTTTGACCACCTTTTGGTCCTGGCAACATGCAAATTTGTTAAAAGGAGTCCTTTTTGAGTAAGATTGTGTAAAAAATCCGAATTAGAATATTTTTCCTAGCGGATGCGCAGTGGCTTTCTGGACTAAGAAAGATTGTAGTCACCAATACAGTAAATATTGTCAGGAAACATGTGACATACGTAGTCTAAAGCTAAGCATCAACAATTTCCTTCTAGAACTACATCTTCACCAAGATGATAACATTATCAGAAGCACTATTGCACAATAGACCCAATTTTGTCCCATTTCCCTTAAATTTTTTTTAATATACAGACAGTTTTTTATAAGATTACATAAAAAATTAGCATCTGAACAAGCATATTACTTAGCATGTCCATTATTAATTTAATATAGATGAATTATTTGTGAAGCTGAAATTCGTGTTAATGTTGCTAACAGGTCTAGTATTAGATAAATTAGAGTACCATTGCCTCCAGCAGCAGTTGAAATGGAAGGATTTTGTGTAACATTCTTTCCTGCAGTAGCTGTAGGAGTGGTGTTAATAGATTTTCATTCTGGATTTTTCTGTGTAGATCTTTGCCACTAGTTTTTACCATGTTATTATGATGGTACATTGTTAAGCCACCAGTAGCATAAATTGCTCTGTCTTTAACATGAGTGAAATTAGTAAGCATATGGATTAGCTGAGTATTGCTCTCTTATCAAAGTCCTCAATTCTCTGTGACTTACTGTGTAGACTAGTGATTTTACATACCTATACACAAAATAGGTGAACAGATCCGTCTTTCCACCTGGATCCCATCTAGTTAGTTCTTTTTTTTTTTGTTACAGACGCAATGGAGAGGTCACCCACATTAAGATTCAAAATTCGGGTGACTTCTACGACTTGTACGGGGGCGAAAAATTCGCGACTCTGTCGGAGCTGGTCCAGTATTACATGGAGAAACAGGGACAACTGAAGGAGAAGAACGGAGAGATTATAGAACTGAAGTTTCCACTTAATTGTGCAGATCCCACAACTGAAAGGTGAGTTTTTGAATTATTTGCTGTCTTTATATTTACATGGTGTCCTAAATTTAATAATTTTCATATTATGTATTAGCTTCTCTCTCTTACAAAGTGTAATAGTGGAGTCAATGAAGGTTTTCACCTCCGATTTCGTTGAACCTCCATCGATTTTCATGAAAATTGGTAAGTATGTAGAGGATACCTCAAGAAACAAAGGTGACATGGTGCCAACTTGCGCTTTTACCCTGGGGGGGGATGCCACCCCTTCTCGGGGGTGGAAATGATTTTATTAAAAATAATACCACTAATCGATAGAGGGACAAATTATAAGTAAAATTTGTTATATAAAGTTATTCCAATAAATCAATAGTTTTTGAGTTATTAAAGATCAAAAGTTTTGATTTTTCCTGAAAAAAATCCATGTTTTAAAGCAGTTTTTCATAAATAACTCAAAAACCATAAGTTTCTTCAAAAAAGTTGTTATTACCAAAATCGAAGAAAATATAAAAATAAATAAGCTCCTTATTCGAAAAATCCTTTATTACATATACAAAGTGAGTTATATGCAATTGAATGTATATTTTTTTTCCGCGAGTACTCAAATCTTAGTATTCAATCTTAAATAACAGGAAAACGATGCACTTTGTTCAATATAGATATTAAACGTTTTAATAAAGTACTTAAAGGTAACTATCAAAAAGCTATATAAGAAGTCGATAGCATCAAAATTAAGCAAGTTATGATGGCAATAAGAGGACCCTTTCAGATTTTTTAGGGAAGAATGAAAAATGAAACACGTCATTTCCACAAAAATTAAAATTTATAGTAACCCATTTAAAACTTTATTTATTCTAACATGAGTAATAACTTCCACAACTTTGACCGGTTTAGAATGCATATTTTTGAAAAAAACTACGATTAAAAAAAATTAGAATTTTTCAAATTTTCGTGAATTTCATTTTCTTTTGATAATAACTCCAAAAATACTAGATATACTTAAAAAATGGTAGAGAACAAAATTTTAGTTCTAACTTTATTTAAGCTTTTTCTTTTTTTAATATTTTTTTACGACAAAAAATAACCGAGATAGAAACATTTAAAACCTAAATTTTACTGCGAGAACCATGTAACCGGGGCCCTTTCACCTTGTATTTAAAAAAAAATAAAGGATTTAGGAAATTATGTTTAATATATTTTTATAGAACTTTTACTTAGCTTTGTAATGGTTTTTTGGATAAATCTCATATTTCAAAATTTAACGGAGTTATTTTAAAAAAACCAATAACATTTTCTTCGAAAAAATTTTATAGCGGAGATTTTGTATGTATACAGGTTGTGGGAAGTCCAATTAGTCGTTTGTTGTAGGAGATACGAAAAAAGTTTATTTAGGTGAGATTGGGGCATAGATAATATCAGAATTTAAATACATTTCCAAATATACAGGGCCACCCATATTGACAGGGTGAAACAAAATTATCTTTTGTTTACTGGAACACGCTGTATATTTTTACATTTTTGGATTCTCCTCTATGTTTTATTTCTTAAAATATCAGGTTTTGTGATGTTATACGAAGTAGTTTAAAAGATAATTACGTTTTTATTTTTAAATTTCATAGCAATATTCACCCCCTGTATAATTGTAGTGATTTGACATCAGAAAATCAATTTATATGCAAGTGATTTTTAATATAATCTATTATTGTTAGAAATTATTAATCTAGCAAAACGTTTAATTTTAGCTAATACAGGGTTGGTCGAAGCTGAATGAGTGTTTTCTCAAAGTTTGAGAGTATGAGTTTTCTCAAACGGAGCAGCCTGTAATGCCTGTAATGAGCATTGTAATGAAATGCTATTGTATGTCACTTTATTATTTCCCACCCTGCCAGTGAGAACTGAATTTATTTTTGAAATCCCTAACTTTATGTCTTTAATTATTTTAAATATTGTAAACGATTAAAAAACAATCAAATTAAATTGAAATGAATAACCAGTGTATTAGTCCAGGGCGCATCTGTTTTGAGATGGACGTTGAGAGGTGACTTAATTTTTTTTGCAGAAATTGCTTGAAAATAAATCAAATAATAATATTTGAGTCATCCTCCCTCTCAAAAAGGTCCGGAACATTGTTTAAATAATAAAAATATCAAAAATTTAAGGAAAAATTCGATTTTTTTCTTCGTTTTTTGATTACAACTTTAAAAGTGTTCATTTCCGAGAAAAGTTGTACTGACATAAAATTTGCGTAATTAAATTTCCTACAATATAGAATTGGTTAAAAATTTAAAAAATAGTCACCCTAGTTGCAAAATAGCAATAATTGCGAAAAAACCATACAAAAACAAGTATTCGCATTTTACGTTTTTCAACCATTTATACTACACTTAGGACCTTCATACTTCAATCAAGAAAACTTTATGATACAGTTAAACTATACTGTAAATTTGATTAAGATCGGTTCAAAAGATTTTGCAAAATAAATTTTGCAATCCAGCTTTCGCAAAAAAAATTCATTTTTTCAAAATGTTACAGGACTGAAAATAAAGCAGATAGCAAGTTGAAATTTTTTTTGCTTATAAAAGTGTACTGTACCTTTTATTTGCAATTTTCAAAATTAAAATCGATTAATTACCACGGATCCGAAAAAAATTTTTGAAATAAACAATAATTTTTGGTGCTACGCGCAGGAGAGCGGTGTTCGATTCACACAAGTTGATTTCCACCAAAAGTTCTTCCAATCTTTATCTAATATATTATTTTCTTACTCTATATTTTGTTGTATTTTAATATTTTAATTCCACAAAAATCAAACTAATTTTATTATTGTTTGTGAAATATTGTTTAAACAATTGGATATATTTAAAAATAATAAACTTTTATTATTTAAGTTAAAATATATGAACAAAGAAAGTTTTTGCTAATAAAAGTGTTATTTCAAAGGATAGAGTATGGGTTTTTATTTTGCAATAAACAAATTTATTTATTTATATCGAAATGTAATAAAAATTAAAATGTATCAATCATTATCAAAGGTCATTGGAATGTCCAATCAAAGCAAACTATCCGCTGTCCTGCGCGTAGCACCAATAATTAATGTTTATTTAAAAAATTCCTGACGCCGTGATGTTAATCGATTTTAATTTTGCAAAATTGCATATGAAAGGTGCAGTACACTTCTATACGCAAAAAAATTTTCAACTTGCTATCTGCTTTATTTTCAGTCCTGTAACATTTTGAAAAAATGAATTTTTTTTACGAAAGCTGGATTGCAAAATTTATTTTGCAAAATCTATTGAATCGATCTTAATGAAATTTACAGCATTGTTTTAATGTATCACAAAGTTTTTCAGGGTGAAATATGAAGGTCCTAAGTGTAGCATAAATGGTTGAAAAACGTAAAATTCAAATACTTGTTTTTGTATGTTTTTTTTCACAATTATTGCTATTTTGCAGCAAGGGTGACTCTTTTTTAAATTTTTAGCCAATTCTATATTGTAGGAAATTTAATTACGCAACTTTTATGTCAGTACAACTTTTCTCGGAAATGAATACTTTTAAAGTTATAATCAAAAAACCAAGAAAAAAATCGAATTTTTCCTTAATTTTTTGACATTTTGATTATTTAAACAATGTTCCGGACCTTTTTGAGAGGGAGGATAACTCAAATATTATTATTTGATTTATTTTCAAGCAATTTCTGCAAAAAAATTTGAGTCACCTCTCAACGTCCAAATGTACTAATATTTTTACAGATGCGCCCTGGTCTATATATCTTCCACATTTACTTCATATTTAACGTAGCCTGTACCATAACATTGCACAGATTATTATCCCTGTATAGCAACGATATACCATGAATGTGAATTCATACTTGAGAAATGTCCTATATCCAGTCTCACAAAAAAAAAGGGATTCCTCAAACATAATGTATATGCAGACAAAATCAGCCAAAGTGATTTGCGATATCTAATTAAAGGCCCTACCAAGTTGGTTTTGTTGAATATAGCATGGAAGCACGACGATACTTTAGTGATAAGCGTATTTTTCGTAGTAGCTATAGTATGTTGTTTTATATTATGTATTACCTATATTAAATTAGTTTTAGTATGTTCCGTTTGTTTGTAGAATTATATTTAATTAGATTGGCTTTAATTACTAAAATAAATAAATTTTCAATTATATTTTATGTATTTGTGGAAAAGGAAACCTAGCATTAGCGGTTACATTTCTATAACGGCCAATTGTTTTCTATTTTTAGTGGCCGTTATTGTCAGGTTTTACTGTACCAATAATATTTTATTAAATTATGAAATATTATTTAAATAAAAAATTTATAAACTTGATAAAAGAAAATTTGCTTAGAATTTACTCCTCTATCTAATTATGGGGTTATTTTTAATAAAATAGTGTTCACCCATGAGAAAGGGTAACATCCACCCCAGGATAAAAGTGCAAGTTGGTACCACCTCATTTTTGTTTCTTGAGGTATCCTCTAACTACTTACCAATTTTCATGAAAATTGATGGAGGTTCAACGAAATCAGGGGTGAAAACCTTCAGTGACTGCTTTTTGGAAATATAAAAGATTAATTTTTTTCGTGATTGTCGATTTGCTAATTTTCTGATTTTTGGTTGCTATAAGGTTTAAAAAATTAATAAAAATTATAAATCATGCACATAAATGTAAAAAAATATTTATTTTACTTAATTAAACGAGATTGCTTGAGCCAGAATGCTGAAATCTGCATTTTTATAATTAAAAAAAAAGGGGGATTTCACCCCTAAAATGCAGAAAGCGCAACTTGGTGCCATATCACTTTTGTTTTTTGAAGTATCCTCTAACTAATCAACAATTTTCATGAAAATCGATGAAGGTTCAAAGAAATCGTGGGTGAAAACATTCAGTGAATACACTTTCAGAAATATAGAAGAATAAGGTTTTCGTGATTTTCGACTTGTTAATTTTCGGATTTTTGTTTGCTATAAGGTTTGAAAAATTAAAAAAAAAATGTAATTCATGCACATAAATATAAAAAAAATATTTATTTTTCTTAATTAAATGAGATTACTTGCGCCATAATACGGAAATATGGATTTTTCACAATTTAAAAATTAGGGGTGTATTACACCCCCAAAATGCAAAAGCGCAAGTTGATGATATATATATCTTTTATTTCTTGAGGTATCCTCTAACTACTTACCGATTTTCATGAAAATCGATGAAGGTTCAACAAAATAGGAAGTGAAAACTTACAGTGAGTGCACTTTCAGAAATCTAAAAAATAATTTTTAAAAAGGGGTGTATTTCACCCTTAAAATGCAAAAAGCGCAAGTTGGCACTATGTCACCTTTGTTCCTTGAGGTATCCTTTAACCACTCACCAATTTTTATGAAAATCGATGGAGGTTCAACGAAATCTGAGGTAATAACTCATATCCACCTTCATTGACTCCACTATAAGTATTTATCTAAGAAACTCATTGTTACTGATTGCTGATAAGATTATTACCATGATTACTTATTTGGAATTTGTTTTATCCAAAAAAATTGTCGAAATATGCATTTTTTAATACAGTTACAAATATTTCACACTAAAGCAAATTACGTTTCTTGGTATTATTTCATATAAAAAAAAATAGCAATAGGAAGCAAATTCTATATTATTTATTCAAACAAATCCACCAGTGGATGGAAATTCTTTCGGTTTGTATTTGACTAGAATATTCTAAATGAATCAAAGAAAAGGAAATCTGATACTGTGACAATCTGACACTTTTTCTTCAAAGGCACTAGAGGACGCTTGATATTTTTACGAAAATATCTAAAAACGTTCGCCAATGGATACGGTAGGGATCCTGGCCAATACAGAAAAATGCAAGCGGGTGTAGTGTAATATTGCACGTTGGTTGCATTTGTGGTGTATTGAGTAAATCATGTAGGATATGATGCTGATAGAAAAGGCATTTAGGCATCAAACGTCCGAAAATCTTTTCAGACCATAATAATGAAAAGACCTTTTCCAATGTAATAAAAAGTATTCTGGAATCTCCTGAGGTAAAATGTTTTGGAAGCAAACTGAGCCTCAGTCTCGATTTCGGGTGAGGACTATTTCAGGGGCCATTTACAGGTTAGAAAAATTAGGATAGGGTCTTGGAATCTTGGAGGTCTTACAAGTAAAAGTCTGGAGTTAGTAGATGCGTTTAAAAGAAGGAGAGTACAAATTGTTTACATTCAAGAGACACGGTGGAAAGGACAAAGGGCGAAAGAACTAGGTGACAGATACAAATTGTGGTATGTAGGGAAAAGTAACACTAGGAATGGAGTTGGTATAATTGCTGATAGTGAAATGATAGATAATAATATAGTAGAGGTTAATCCAGTTAAATTTGTATTTGATAAAAAAATATTAAATGTTGTGTGTGTTTGTGTATCCTGCTCAAACAGGGCTGGGTGAAATGAAAAATAAAGAAAGCTTTCCATGATCAATTATGAGTCATCCTGAGTGATATTCCATCAGAGGAGAAAGTTAGGATATACACTCACCGGCACAAAATTCCACCACTCAAAATTTTTGATTAAATTTGACAATCTATAACTTTCTTATTTGTACTCCGATTTTCAAGATTCTTACATCAGTTTGTAGGTACATATATGTATTGATGTCGTTTTTTATTATTCCGGTAACAAAAATTGTTTGCTTAGATGGCATTATACGGAGGTGAATGGAAGCGTTGTATTTTCTCCTAACTTTAAAAAATTCTGTGGAAAAATTGGAGGGCTGATTTTGTCTCATACTCCTTTTGTATTTTCCTAGAGGTATCAATAAGGCTTTGTTTTTGAATTATCCGAATATCTCCTTTTTTGTAAGAGCTGTAAATAAAAACACTGTTTTAAAGGTTTTTTTAATTAAAAGGATCTAACGCACTATAATTAACAAAACAAAACAAAATTAACAACAAAACAAAAAAATTCTAGAGCGGGTATGTATAAGACTTGCAGCAGCGACTGCTCGCAATCTGTTTGGCATCGAAAAAAGATGTGTAATCCTTGCCTGGGGAATAGCCCGATATTCCTCTACCAGGGTCATAACTGTACCAAATTTTCTGGAGATCTAGGATGACGCGGAATAGCTTTTTTTAATTCATCCCATAAATGCTCAATAGGATTGAGATCTGGGCTGCATGCGGGCCATTCTAATCCTATCAATCCAACCTCTATTTTATGAGTCAGTGTTTTTATTTACAAAAAATGGTACAGCTCTTACAAGAAAAGAGATATTCGAATAATTCAAAAAACAAAATATTAGTGATACCTCCGGGATAATATGACACGACTATGAAACAAAATCACCTATTCAATTTTTCCACAGAATTTTTTAAGTAAGGAGAAAATACAACGCTTCCATTCACCCCCGTATAATGCCATCTAAGCAAAATTTTTTATTACCGGATATAATACCAAACAATGTCAATATACAGGGTGTCCAGAAACTCTACCGACAAACGAAGACAGGAGATTCCTCAGATAATTTTAAGACAATTTAACCCAATTCACCTAGTTCGAAAATGCTTCTGAAGGGAGCTAGAGCTCTTTGAAGATGGCGTCATGAAATTAGTTTTTCTTAAATACCTCCAGAAGGCTTCTATTTAGAAAAACGAAAATTGGTATGCATATTTACTTTTCAGAGATGAATCGATTCCATCGATTGCAAATTTCTAGTACCGGTCATAGGCGTCCGTTTTGGGTAGAGCAAAGGGTATTTTATCGTATAACTTTTTTGTCCTTAACTTTTTTGCATTTTTGACACCGGATTATTAAATTGTGAGGTATTCTAGTACTAAAAGGTACTCTTGCTTTAAGTCGGTAGGATGCACCGTTTTCTAGAAAAATCGATTTGAAAGTTTTTCGTTTTTGGAATTTGAAAAAAAAAATTGAAAGATCTTTTCAACAAAAAACGAAGTATTTTACCAACATAAAGTAAGAGTAACTTTTAGTATTCGAATACCTCATAATTTAATAATCTAGTGTCAAAAATGCTCGAAAATTCAAGACAAAAACATTATGCTATAAAATAACTGTTGACCTACCCAAAACAGACGCCTATGACCAGTACTAGAAATTCGCAATTAATGAAATCGATTTATCTCTGGAATATAAATAAATGTACCAGTTTTCG
The DNA here is from genome assembly GCF_917563875.1 of Diabrotica virgifera virgifera. NCBI lineage: Eukaryota > Metazoa > Arthropoda > Insecta > Coleoptera > Chrysomelidae > Diabrotica > Diabrotica virgifera. Next base: position 141,348,992 of record NC_065446.1, on the reverse strand, counting down.
TCTTTCTAAACAGTTTTTTTTTTGAAATTTTTTTTTGTAATTCAGAAAGTGAAAAATTTTCAAATCGATTTTTCTAGAAAACGGTGTGTCCTACCGATTTAAAACAAGAGTACCTTTTAGTACTAGAATACTTCACAATTTAATAATCCAGTGTCAGAAATGCATAAAAGTTAAAGATAAAAAAGTTATGCGATAAAATAACCGTTGCCCTACCCAAAACGGACGCCTATGATCGGTACTAGAAATTTGCAATGTATGGATTAAATTTATATCTTGAAGATAAATACGCGTACCAATTTTTGTTTTTCTAAATAGAAGCTTTCTGGAGGTATTTAAGAAAAACTAATTACAAGACGCCATCTTCAAAGAGCTCTAGCTCCCTTAAGAAGCATTTTCGGACTAAGTGAATTGGGTTAAATTATCTTAAATTTACCTGAGGAATCTCCTGTCTTCGTTTGTCGGTAGAGTTTCTGGACACCCTGTATATACCTACAAACTTGTGCAAGAATCTTGAAAATCTGAACACAAATAATAAAGTTATAAATTGTCAAACTTCATTAAAAATTTAGGGTGGCGGAATTTTGTGCCGGTTAGTGTATAAAGTAGTTAAATAGAAGGAAATTTTAGTGCACATGGGGACCAATGAAAGATAGGATATGAAGAAATACACGGAGGACTATGTATAATAGAGTGACAATTACTGTGACAGATAAGGTATACATATTTCTGTTCATATATTTGTTGCACATAGACCTGGATCCCGCGTAAGAAAAAAAAGTTGATTAATAGCAAGCTGAAAATTTGTTAATAGCTTAACGGTGTCTAGTCGGACAAACTTTGATGCACGGGAACACTGGAACAGGGGAAGTTTTAACTGTGGAGCATGATAAACGTGTCGTCCTCACAAGTTTATGATTGTGAAAAATAACAAGTTGTTTTTAAGTTTATTCGATAGCCAACGTTATATAATATATGAGAAAATGTTTGTCCGACAAAAATGTTGGGCATTTTAACGAGTCCGACACGTAGAACATGTCACATCACCGGAATTATGTTGGTGATGAATAGCAGTCTGATTTTTGGATGAGAGTTTAATGAAAGGTTAAAAAAGCAATTGGAAGTTATGTCCGACAAAATTAATGGGAAGTTTTCGTAGTCGGACATTCTAAACAGGTAAGATATACACAAAAATGCTGGTGATAAATAGCTTTCCGACAAAGATGAAATTTAATTAAGTAAATTATTCCTTACCAAGAATGACTGTTGTCGGAAAAAAATAAGGGGTAGATTTTGTAGTCGGACAATTTAAAAAAATAATTTTTGAAATTTCAATAAGGGGTGATCATTCTATGTCAAAAGTACCTGCAGTCAATTACAATCGATATCTTTCGATTTATCTCAATATCATTTAGATACCTCACTGTAATACATTTATAGTAGATCAGGCAAAGTATATTATGGATTGAGTGGTCTAGCTATCTTTGTCTGCCACATGCGCGGGATCGCTTGGTTAAAAGAGATAGATAGACCACCTATCGACTTTTTGCACTGTATTCCCTGTCTACCCTTATGTCTATGAATACATTTCCATTTAAGAAAACTGTCACTTTTGACAATAATTCATAATAAATTGCAATCGTAACTTCAAATTTAAACTAATCGATTTATTTTGGCAGCCAATTATTTCTAGCCATGTGACATATTACATTAATATATTTCATTTGTAGAAAGTTGAGAAAAATTACGTTATACAGTTTTAATAATAATTTATTTAGGTACCCTTTTTCAATCAAGCAAAGCATTACAGCACGAAGAATGATATTCAATAGAATTTTCACAATTATCTGGCAACTGAACCTCATTGAATTGATGACCAAGCATTTTACGAACTTTGTAAAATGTTCGAAAATTACTCAAAAATGTTCCGTTGAATGGTTTCACTTTTGATTTGGCGACTTAAAATTTAAACTGTTGACACTCAAAAATAGACACAAAAACACTCCATAGTTCTTCTTCTTCTCTTTTTTTATGGCTTCGCTACGAGGCGATTCGCCAGCACTATTTGTTGGCGACCGTGATGTAATCTGGTTCTAAACCATATCAGGGCCGCTGACATTTGCGTGAGATGGTAGCATTTTTTCCTGACTTTTAAAAATTTGAGGTTAAGGTGTTATATACAAATAGGAAACACAAACACAGATTGTAAACAAATGGTAATAGGAACGCCACAGAGGAGAAACTGAAAGGCAAAAATATTAAACATATTAAAATAAAGTTGAGCATCATGAATTACAAATTAATTTTATTATAGTCAAGAAACTGTAAGATTGCACTGACCGACCTTTCGTTAGGGGATATTAAGATTGTATCTATTGAGATTGGTGTTTTGAATTTCATTGAAATAAAGATTGTGTATAAATCCATGTTGGGAATAACATTAATGGGGCATTCAAAGAAAATATGGTTTAAATCCTCCACTACTCCGCATTCACATGCTGGACTGTCTATTATTTTGATTTTAAAAAGATGTTGTTTAGTTAAGCAATGACCTGTTCTCATTCTTATTATTGTGGTGATATGTCTTCTGTTTTTAAATGTTAGGGTTGAGAACCATGCCTTAAAGGAAAAAGAGGTTTGCATTCTCATATACTGGTAGTTTTTCCTCCGCAGCATGGCTTCCCAATTGATTTTAAATTTAGTAATAATTTTTTCCTTTATGGAGTTTAGAATATCTTGGGAGTCTAATAACATAGCCAACGGAATATTTAAGCCTGTCCCTATTTTGGCTAGTAAATCAGCTTCTACATTACCAGGAATGTCAGAATGTCCTGGAATCCATGAGATTAAAATGTCAAAACCTTTCTTATATGCTGATAAGATGAGATTTTTTGTTTTGAGGGAGATTGAGTCATCAGTGGCTGATATTTTAGGGTTTTTAATTTTAGATATAGCATTTAGAGAATCTGAGAAGATAATAGCCTTCTTGATGTCTTTAGATATTATGATTTTAATTGCTTGGTAAATTGCCACATTTTCGGCTTTTGTTATAGATAACTCACCAGGAAGCCTAGAAGAAAACTTGAAGTTAATGTTGGGAATGTTGACTCCAAAACCTATTCTCCCATTACTTTTGGAGGCGTCAGTATATACAAAGGAGAAATCCCTATTGTACTTTTGGGTGAATATTGAAAATTTTTGTTTGATTGATGATTCATTTTTCTTAAGATTACAGTTTAACGTTTGTATTGGATTGATTAATGTGTTGAAGTCCAAGTCATAACAAGGAAAGTTTGGATGTTTGTGTATTTTGTTTTGATAAGGGAAAAAATGTTCAAGGGCCATTACAAGAAGAGGTACGAGGTTTGCCTTGTGGAAAATGGGTTTATTTATGATTTTTCTACGTATGTTAAGAAGCGTCTTTATTACTGGGTGATTGTTAATTTTGATAATTTTAGATATGAATTTAGACGCTAGTATTAGACTTCTATGTTCCAGGTCAATCTGAGCAGATTCAGCTAAGATTGCTAAGCGCGCAGTGGATTTCATGCATCCCAGGCATACTCTGAGCCCTTCGAAAAATACTTTATTTAGGTTATTGCTACATTTCTGTGTAATTGGGCTGAACAGAAAGGAACCATAATCCATATGAGACCTAATCAAAGCATTAAAGACCATAATTAGAATCTTGGGGTCTGCACCCCACCAAACTCCACACAATGCTCTCAATATGTTGATATTTTTCTTTGCTTTAAGTACAATTTTGTCTATGTGAGGGTCCCATTTCAAGTTTTTATGAAAAGTGATGCCCAAGAATTTAACCTGATTTTTGAAGGGAATGTTATTGTTATTATTAAGAGTGATTATAGGGGGGTTTGTTTTGCGTTGACCTCTTGTGAACCACACAGCTTCACATTTATCAATTGAAATAGACAACCCATGAGCTTCTAGCCAGTTTTGAGTGTTTGTAATTTATGGGATGATCTTATTTGTCATACTATGAATGTCTTTACCGCTAATATACAACACTAAATCATCTGCATACCCACATATTTTCACTTCGTTAGAGAATAAATAGAAAAGGTCATGAATGTATATGTTAAAAAGAATGGTGCTTAAGGGAGAGCCTTGAGGTAGCCCCTTAGAAGTTTGGTATGGTCCCAAGAAATTGCCGTCATCAGCTCTTGAATATAAAAGTCTATTTTGTAGGATTTTAAGGATAAGGTTGATTAAAGCCAAGGGGAGGTTTAAATTTTTAAGTTTATTATAAAGGTTGTATATTTCAACATTGTCGTAGGCTGATTTAATATCTAGAAAAATGGCTAATACCGTTTGGGAAGATTCAAATGCTTCTAAAATCGTAGAGTGTAAAAGAGCTAAATTATCATATGTCCCTCTACCTTTCCTGAAACCTGATTGATTAATTTTAAATAGTGAATTGTGTTCCATAAACCTATCCAGACGATTTTTAATTATGATTTCGAGAGTTTTAAGTACACAGGATGATAGGACTATTGGTCTGAAACTCTCAGACAAAGTAGGGTTTTTTTGAGGCTTTAAGATGTTAATTACATTAAATTTTTTCCATTCCACAGGAACAGGACCCCCACTCAAACAAAGGTTGTAAATTCTTAACAGTGTGTTTTTGGCTGCCAGTGGGAGGTTTCTTAACATCAAGTAAGATATGTCATCGATACCTGGCGCAGAATCTTTTTTATTATTTAACGCCAAATTATACTCATGGATTGAAAAGGGAGCAACTTCTTGGTTATCATATGACATATTAAAATTGGGATCAATGTTTATTGAAGACATTTTACCTAATATTTCTAATTTAATATTATCTGGCGGATTATGAACAACTTTATTATTGTGATAATTGGAAAATTTTTTAATTTTATTCCAAACGTAAGTGATATTGGATCCTCTGTTTAAGGATTCACAAAAGTTTTTAAATTTGTATTTCTTTTTTGCTTTTAAGTTCCTCCTAGTCATAGCGATGATGCGTTTTGTTTCGATGAAATTTTCTATAGAGGGGGAATTATTAAAATTGGAGATTGCTTCTTTTCGTGTTTTGATCCATAAGGAACACTCTTCGTCCCACCATGGATTCCTGGGTCTACCCTGTACCCCACAATTTTTGAAAGGGATTGCTTCATCTGCCGCTGTGTTTATGACTGTAAGGAAATCCTTATAGTCTTTGATTTCTGACAAGTTTTGCTTGTTTAATAATATGTTCTGGTAATAGGTATTCCAGTCAGCTTTTTTAGTGCTTCTTGTTTTGTATGGTTTAAGTAAGTGTCTTTCTATTCCATTAAGGTCCTCTATATTTAATTTAATGTATGTGGGAAAGTGGTTACTGTTACCGCAGTCTTGGATAACACCCCACTCAGACGACAAACACATACTGTTGCTCACAATTGCAAGATCTATTGCACTGATGTTCTTATTAGAGTCTTGAAATAACGTTGCTGAGCCATCATTTAACACTGTAAGGTCATTATCAAAGGAAAAATCAAAAATAACTTTACCACCTTTATTGCATACCCCTTTATCCCAAGCGGGATGGTGTGAGTTCAAATCCCCCATAATGATTAGATTATTTAAGGGTATACCTTCTACCATTTCGTTTAGTAAAGTGGCAGTGATTGCCGTATTGGAACTAGAATATATATTTATAAGGTATAGGTTACTGATACTAATTATTATGTATTGAACTAGAGCTGAATTGAATTTTTTGATTGTCGAAAACCTTATGGATTTCTTAATGCATGTTGCCACCCCACCAAATGAATCATCCCTGTCTTGTCGGATGATGTTATAAAAGTTTAAAGAAAATCTGGCATCATGCTTAAGCCATGTTTCATTGATGAAAATGATATCTGGATCCATTTCGGATATTAGACTAATCAGGTTATCCCTATTTGCATTAACACTTCTGATATTCCATTGTATTATTTTTAGTTTTGGGTTGTGAGACATTGTGGTGTATAGGAAGTTATAAAGAGTCAAAGTCTGAGATTGAATCTTGGTCCATATAGTCCAAGTTTGTCTGGGATAATATATTTTTGAGAATATTTAAATTATCGAATGTCGCATTATTGAGAAAATGTAGACAAGCGTTTCTGGTATTATATAAAGTATCTGAGTCAGAATGTTGAATATGTTGCAATGCACTGGGATGCCAGGCTAAGTTTTGTAGAGAGTTTGATGAGGGTTTTTCTGTGTTTGTGTTATATGATGTTGAGGCTTGTTGTTGGGAGAGAGAGTATGTTGATTTTTCGGGGCGTGAATTAGGGAAAAAGAGGTTTTCTTCATGAGCTTTCTTGTCGTACCCTTTTTGAATGACTCGTCTTTTGTTGTTTGAGTTAGAGACCACCTGTTGAAATGAGCGTTTGGTAGTGGAGGATTTGAAGTTATGAGTTCTTCTTTGGGAGGGCGTTACAGAGTCGTTGATGCTAACATTATTGTTTGGGATATTATTGGACTTCCTATTCCTAAGAACTGGGAAGTCACTGGCATACATAATAAACTTATCTTTTTCTACATATGTTTTTGTGACTGCTTCGTTGGCATCATAGAAAGTCATATTTTCGTATGCCATTAATTCTTTAATGTTTTTTTGCCTCAGGAATTCGGGGCAGTTCTTATCAGTGGCTTTGTGGGGTCCCTTGCAGAAGAAGCATCTGACTTCACATGCTTCAGTATGGGCCAGTTCACCACAGTTAATGCAACGATCTTTACTCTTACAGATTGTTTTAGTGTGCCCAAACCTTAAACAATTGAAACACTGAGTAACTGGTGCTACGTAAACGTTAACTAGTTTCGGCATGCCATAAAAGTTTACTATTTTAGGCATTATTACACCTTTAAAAGTAAAGAGTACTGTGCCTGTTGGTTCGTACGTGATTACGTCATTCTTGAATACCTTCCTATTGAGTCTTCTAACATTTAGTATTTCGATGTCAGAGCCTGTACTGCAACAATCCAACAATTCTTTGTCACCAATCTCTAGATCAATCTGTCTAACTATACCCTTACAAGTAACAAAATTAAAGGGAATATAAATTTTATAACCCTTGTCTAACAAAGTTTTATTATTTAGAAATTGATTAGCTGATTCAAAATTAATAAATTCAATTGCAATTCGATTAAGGCCTTTACTATGTATTTTTCGAATATCTTTTAATTTTAAATTGAAAATATCTCTAGCAATTTTAATCCCATTAAACGAACCTACTTTCGTATCTATGTTTGTTGATTCTAAATACACAAAAAAGGGCCCATTATCTTTTTCGGAGTAGAGGTTGATAATTTTTTGTTCCTGATGGGTTTTATCCTTCTGAGATAGGCTATGGGAGTTAGAAATATCGTTATTACTATTTGAAATATCGTTAATACTATTTGATGCGGAATCTAAAATTATGTTCTCGACGGGTTTGAGGGGGGACGTACCCCCCTGTTCGTTACTCATAATACAAAAAGCCAGTCAGTGCAAGTTTTGTAATAAACAATATATAAAAAAGAAAAATAACAAAATATATCAAATTAAGCCTATAAAAAAGAAAGAAGTATTCAAATGATTAAGCTAATGCTCAACTTACCCAGACAAAAACAATTTGGGGTAGGTTAGGTACGTTAGTACTTAGGAAAGACCTCGTATTCGTAGAACGCGGAGCCAAGCGCTGTTCACACCACCAAGCACAAGTCGCTTTTTTGCACTCCATAGTTAATATAAATTTTAATTTCCAACACACGTGGCAAACAGAAACTCAGAGACCATGTACTTTCAAATACTACTTTGTATAGCACAAAGTGTCACACTGACAAATGCAGCCTTCTATTATAATACATACTTCTAAGCAAAATGTGTCATATTTACGTCTATTCTTATAAGCACCGGAGTTTTACACTCTTCACATTTTTCAATGTCGTTTACAGGGTTAAGATTTAAGTATGGAAAAAAGTGTATACAACGTTTTTTGTAGGAAATTTTCCGTACTTTCTGATGCGCCTAATTAGAAAACCCTAAGAGATTGCTTTCACATGTTCTTTGACATTTTTTATTATCATTTTGAGAATATCTAGAACAAACTCCACCCAAAAAAATAATTGTTTTGCTATATATACATGCATTGATACTTACCTCACTGTTTTTGGAGTGTGCATGTATATATATGCACATGCAAATATGTGAATATAAATAATAATATACAGCTAAAATAACTTTATCAATATGTGACTAAGTCATTCCGAAAAAATGTTTTTTATTTATTTCCTTCGATTTGCCCAAACTTTTTGTCCGACATATAACTTTTTGCGTTACAAAATATAATTTTTACATAAACAAATCAAAATTAGCTTGCTATTTATCACCAACATTTTTGTCTATATCTTACATGTTTAGAATGTCCGACTAGGAAAATTTCCCATTAATTTTGTCCGACAGAACTTCCAATTGCTTTTTTAACCTTTCATTAAACTCTCATGCAAAAATCAGACTGCTATTCATCACCAACATAATTCCTGTGATGTGACATGTTCTACGTGTCGGACTCGTTAAAATGCCCAACCTTTTTGTCGGACAAACATTTTTTCATATATTATATAACGTTGGCTATTGAATAAACTTAAAAACAACTTGCTATTTTTCACCATCATAAACTTGTCAGGACGACACGTTTATCATGGTCCACCGTTAAAACTTCCCCTGTTCCAGTATTCCCATGCATCAATGTTTGTCCGACTAGACACCGTTAATCTATTAACAAATTTTCAGCTTGCTATTAATCAACTTTTTTTTCTTACGCGGGATCCAGGTCTAACATTATTTGACACTCTTCTTAAAGTAGAAAGTTACAAATTATTTTTATATGACGAATGTTTGTAGATATTTTAGTGAAATATCAAGCGCCTTCTAGTGTCCTTTAAAGAAAAATGGACAATCAATATCATAGTATTCCACTTGTTTCTGTTTGATTCACTTATAATGCGCAAAGGTTGAAAAATGACGGTAGTACCTATTTCCGATATTTTTTTATCATCCACACACTTTTTTGTATTCTATTTTAATTACCCAAATGATAAGATGTTTTATGATATATAGATGGCACCCTTGATGAACAACAATACTGTTGTATGTAAAATAATGTTTATAGAAGTCGAAATGATACGTTAAAAGAATATTATTATATATGAGCTGTTAATGCCTATTTTTTTGTTACCTGGAAAGATAAAAATCTCATTTGAATACTGACAAAAAGAAACACCCTATTAGCTACCGAAGAACAATTTTCATTGCCCATTCTTTTTGAAACAATAGAGATGTACCTTTCCTTCAGACATTCAGTTTCCTGCATGACTCACTGATTTAATAAAGAGCGAGTGGATAGGCAACTTACATGATTCCCTTTTTGCATTTTTAATTCTTCTATTCATTGTATTAAGTGCTCGCCCATCGATCGTTGTTGCTTTGCTACATTCTACAAAAGCAGGATATGATCGGCATGTTCTCCAAATCTGATTGAAATAGTCCGGTACGAGAATCAAAACTATTTTTTTCTATGTATTTTTTTGCACGAAGTAATAGACAAGTAACCAGAGGTAAAAAAACAACTGTAAAACCGTGGAATTTTGAGAATCAACACAGATTTTAATGAAAATTTGGATTTAAACTCGGTTGACCCTCTTCTTCAAAATCTACCCTATGCCAAACCGTGCACCTATGGGCGCCTATGACACGGGCGCCCATATAAAAATTTTTAGGGGGGGGGGCAGACGTGAAGATGTTGCACAGTATATTTTGTATACTTTGGATAACCATAACATATAGTTTACAGCACCCGAAAAGCCAGGGGGGCCACGGCCCGTCCTGCCCATGGGTATGGGCGCCCATGACAGGAGAGCATTTTGGTGCAAAGAAAACCCTTCAGAGAATTCGGGAACGATTTTATTCAGGGTTGTTTCGTTTTAAACATTTTGTTTTAAACAACTGTTTTAAACATGTGTACATATATGTTTAAAACACTTAACCCATTAACCGCCAAGCAAAGAAATACTGCAATAATATGTAATATATTTGATTAACTAGAGTAAAATAAACTTAAACATTCGTAAAAAAATTGTTTCACACTTTGATAATGGCAGGTGTCACAACAACAAAATGGTTCGTTTTCGAACCTTTGGCGGAAATGAGATATAAAAATTGAAATACACAATTTTATTTTTTGTGAAAAGTCTCAAAACATTTAGAGTGTAAATGGACCTGGAAGTTTTGATAAACAAAAATAGTATGGTTAGAACATTGCCTACACCTTCTTTCTCAAAAACGAAGTCGAACGGCCCTCTATCTTTTTTAGAAATTATTTTAGATATTTCCAATTTACACTTTCCAATCCTGTATCTTGCACTGTGCCAGTTGCATAAATTCGACAAATCGACATATTGTCTACAACACTACACAACCTCCCTTATGTAGCTCCCTCCCCCTCCCCTACCCTAGATTATAACAATACTGAATACCAGAATACCCGTCTTTATAAAGGTACGTATCCACTACGTTCGTAATATTCGACCACTGAGGCACTGCCGCACGATTGTTGGCGCACTGTTACACGGTCCGGGAGTGCCTACCATTCACTATGTTCACAAACCTCTTGCGCTCCGCGCTCCATGCAACTGCTACCATCTACATGCATGCGCTCCTCTACATATAAACCGCCACCTATTGGACCGTTGAGGCGGAGCGCACACTGTTGCATGGTCCGAGAGCGCCAACCATCCACTATGCTCACGGACTTCTTGCGCTCCGCGCTCTCTGCAATTGCTCCAATCGATACGGGATGCGCTACCTTACATAAAAACCACCACAGATTGGAGCGTCGAGGCAGAGTGCGCACCATTGCACAGTCCGGGAGCGCCAAACGTGTCCACTATGTGGAGCAGTTGTAGGAGCTCGGAGCGCAAGCATAGTGGATACGTGTTTTTACACATAATAAAGAAATATCCCAACAAATTACTGCCTGTGCATCACCTTGAACTTATTCCTGATCAGACAGGATTATATGTCGACTTCCGCCAATGGTTCGTTATCGAACCATTATTTTCAAACACGAGATTTGATGACTCAGATTTTTTTTTTGTATTTTTATAACAATTGGTGTACAAATAGGTTAAAACAATAATGTTTTATTTTATTTGACTACAAAAGTGTTATGCCAATAAAATTACTACAGTAAAAATAAAGTTGTGTCGAAGGATTGAAAATATCGGACATTTAGAACATATTTTTGTGATGAAAGCATGAGTTTGGAAATTAAACAAAATTAAATTTAGTTACACCTATATCTTCTAGTTGCTTAAAAAATACAAAGATTTAAAAAAAAATTAACGAATTGTCAAAAAAAAATTGTACAAAATAATGGTGCGTTTTCGCACCTTTGGCGCTAAATGGGTTAAACAAGCGTTTTTTTATTGTCTTGATTAAAATAATAAATAAATAGGAAAAAAATTCTCAAATACATTATAAAAACTTTTCAACATACATATTATTTATTTATTAATAACCGGAACTTAACAAAAATTGGAAAACTTAAATAAATTTCTCAAAACTGTTCCAGTCTCACAGTAATCTTGTAATCTAAAATTATCAATCTGATATCTGATCAGTCACGTCATTACTATCACTGATGCAATTAAGCCCTTTAAAAATTGAAACCAACTTAGCAGCTTTGACATTGCCTAGCCGATTACGTAGTTTGGAATGACAAACCGTATGTTGAGGAGAAGAGTCTTTTTATGTTGGCTGACAATGCATTAGCTGTGTGGAGCTGTTGAGCAAGTTCCAATGCTGTAGTATTTATAGTTTTCATAGAACGCCACCAAGTCTCTGGTACATATTACATTCTCAATTAAATGTTTAGAAAACGTATAAATATGGTTTAAACGGTACACACTTTGCCTGGTAATTAGTGGTAATTAATAATAATTGACAATGCTCCTGGATGATAATTTATAATGGATGGATGGTAAGTTTATTTCCACTAAAGCGCATATCAAGCAAATTTGCCAAAAAATGAGCTGGGGTCAAAGCCTTTTCCATACGCTCCTTTGTATCATGTATAAAAATTCGCCATTTGCATGTTTCAAAAAAATACTAAACACCACAAAATAACTTACAGTAGGCGTTCTTGCAATAATAGCTAACTTGCAATGCGAATTTATAAATAGTAAGTCTGGGGTTCCCCCAGGCGATAGCTCCTAATTAGGCAATCCAAACCATGTGATTTTTAATGACAGGACGTATGGCAGGCAATTCAGCGTTGCCAGAGTTGTTAAAATTGTACCAATTTGATACAATTAACAACCAAACTTTTGATACTAAAGTCTCCTAAAGTAAAAACCTAAAATTTTGTGACATAAGAAATTTGCTTCAAATAATATTAAACGACTTTTTTTAAGTTTTTGTACAAAATGTGTTGGTTTAGTACTTTGTGTCACTATTCCGGTGCATTTACAAAAATTTCTCTGGCAACACTGCACACAAGCGATTTTATTGGATACTTTATTTAAATTAAAATTTCAAATTTAAGATACAATGTGGTATTACTAAGTACCTAAAATAATAAAATATATATTACCCGGATGATTTTACCTAAAATCTATTTTAGGGATACTCAATATTATTTTTTATTAAACTTATAAAACATAAAATTTGTTAACCTAGCTTTCTTCAATCTTCCAAATTACTTAGTTAAAACTTCTTAACTACTTATTAAAGTTTATTGACGTAAGCAATATTTGTTACTATGTCACAGAAGTATTTAGCAATACTTACATGGACATAAAATACGAAAATTACTTTAAAATACTAAAATAACACTATACTATCATATGCCTTCAATGTATTGCATGCCAATCGCCAGACATATTGGAATAGTTTGACAGATCGTTGGATTCCCTAATTGCAATTGGTTTTCTTATCAACTATTATGTTAAAGAAAAGTTAAAATCAAACATTAATATTATGTTTAAACAATGATTATTTAAATTATTAAATCTGATTTAAACAATGTTTTGTTCTAAGTTTTATTTGTTCAAAACATACAATTTAAAATAAAAAACGCATGTTTAAAACAAAAAAAATGTTAAAAATAGAAAAAAACATGTTTAAACAAAAAAAAAGTTTAAAACAAAAAAACATGCATTTGGTATAAAATTAAAAAAAAAAGTTTTTTTTCAACCCTGATTTTATTGGATGAATAGTTCCGACGATGTAAAGGACTGGTGCAAGAAATGTACTACCTGTGCTACGAGTAACGAACCTTACCGGAAAAGAAAGGCTCCTATGAGACAGTATAATATTGGAAATCCGTTTGAAAGAATAGCTTTGGATATTGCCGGGTCATTTCCAGAAAGTGAAAATTGATGCAAGTACATGTTGGTCGTAATGGATTACTTTACGAAATAGGTTGAGATCTACGCAATTCCAGACCAGAAGGCCGCCACTATTGCAGATGTGCTAATGAAAGACTGTATCAGCCGATTTGGAGTGTCTCTGGAGATCCATAGTGACCAAGGAAGGAACTTTGAGAGCGATCTATTTCAGGGAATCTGTGATAGTCTAGGCATGAAGAAGACCAGAACTATGGCCTATCACCCGCCATCGGATGGAATGGTGGAGCGTATGAATAAGACGGTCGGCAAGTATTTGACAAAGATGGTGTCCAATCATCAGCAAGACTGGGACCAGTACCTTCCGTTCTTCGCAATGGCCTATAGATCTGCTGTTAAAATGAATCAACGAGCAAAAGTCCTATTTGGATGCGAGATGCGTCTCCCCTGCGATCTAAAGTTTGGATGTCAACCTGGAGAAGATGTGGCTGATGAGCATTATGTGAATGAATTGCGAAGAAAAATGAACGATATACACGAGTTGGTCCGTTCCCATCTTCAGAGCGCTAGCGACCGAATGAAGAAACGGTACGATACCCAAGCCGAGAAGGGATGTTTCAAGGAGAACGACAAAGTCTGGCTTTATAATCCAAAGAAGCGAACGGGTTGTTCTCTCAAGTTGCAGCAGTTCTGGGAAGACCCGTACCTCATTGTGAAGAAGATGAATGACGTTATCTATCGAATAAGCAAGATCCCTAGGGGAAAGCCGATGATAGTCCACCATAACCGGTTGGCGCCGTACGAGGGAGACCACGACGTAGATGAAGAAGTGGAAGTAAACCAAGTCCGAGAAGTAACTGACCTCACATTTGATGACTATTCACTGGCCCATATCATCCCGACCAGTATCAAAGTCGCACGAGGGCTGCATCCGCCTTTCGAAGGAAGTTTGGTCGAGTTGCAGAACTTCAATGTAGAGACCGACCGATTAATCGGCTTCGGTATCGGCTTCGGCCACCTTCGGCCAATATTTAAACCTTCGGCCAAAATTCGGCTTCGGCCAAAAGGAAGCCGAAGGTTTCGCCGAAGGTGGAATAATAAAATGCTCCGAGTATACTATACTATATAAATAATCTCTAAACAATATGCTTCGGCGAGCCTTTGATACTTTGAATAATATTTACACCCTATGTTATACCCTAATAAACCAAAACGTTTTACAAACTTTCAGGTAGTCATTTATATGGTAGGATATTATATTTTATTTCAGGTAGGATATAAATTTTAACAATAGGCCAAGATGTCTCAAAGATCTTCATTTGAATATTTCTCACGTAGTAAAATTCTGAGAAACTATAATAATTTTATTGTATTTGTTAAAACTCAAGATTACTGGTGTTTTGACTACCTAAATATTAATGGCAAAACATCGACCATCGACTATCCCTACTATAAATGCAAATATTTAGTCACCTTCGGCTTAGGCTTCGGCTTCGGCCGAAGGTATCCTTCAGGCCGAACTTCGGCATCGGCTTCGGCTTCGGCCAAAAAAGTCAAATTCGGTCGGTCTCTACTTCAATGTCAACTGCCAGCTCCTGGCAAAGCATTGAAACTCCAAGATGCATCACGTTACCTTTTCTATCTGGTAACAAAAGACACTGGGATGCAATATTTCAATTGAAAGAGCACGTGTTGGAGTCGGACGTGCAAAAGTTAGCCATGCCAAAGTTAGAATGCCGCCAATTAGACTGGATGGTTGTCCGAAATATGGTGGAAGAAATTTTTAAAGACACCGAGGTCCAGGTATTAGTCTGTTGCAATTCGTATAGTTACTGGTGCGGAGCGAAGACCGTCCCTTGCTACTTTTATACAACTGGAAGTTGTAAAAGAGGGTCCAGTTGCAGATATCAGCATCCAGTTCGAGTCCCGAAAAGGTTCCAGGAGGAACCATCTCTTAAGGAGGGGGAAATGTGACGTTATTTTACGTTCCTAGTCGTCCAATATACAGGTTTATTTATTATAATTTAGACGTACCTTTTTTGGAATGTGATGTATTTGTTTACTTTAGTACTAGTGAATGCTTTTGAAGGGGACCTTTTTCACAGGTACTCGCCTCGATCATTCTTTCTTATTCCAGAAAATGTTATTTATTTGATATTTATGTAAATAACCCTTCGATTGTTATTCTAGAAAAAGATGTTTATGTTGTAAAAATTATTTCGTATATATATACCTACGGGGGTCCTACAGCCTCTGCCGCATCCCGCATTTCGATCTCCACCTTTTTCGGTCGGTCCATTCTTCCTCATTTATGGCTCTATCTCTCATCATTTCTCTGATTCCTTCTCTCCATTCCAGTGCTGGTCTTCCTCTTCTTCTTCTAGTCCATGGGACATAGTTTAAAGCCTGTTTTGGCCATCGTTCATCATCCATTTGCATTACATGCCCGTACCATAAAAGTTGTTTGGATTCTATTGTATCTACGGTATTGTAGATTCTTCTTGTCCTTCTTCTTATTTCTTCATTTGGGATGTGATCAAGTCTAGATATCCGACACGCTCTTCTCAGATAGTCCATACTACTGGATACTACTTCCAGTTTTTTCTTTTCATTTTTTCCTTTCAATTTTTTTTTTAATTATTTCGTAATAATCTTTATTATTCTAGAACATTGAATGTTGTATAAATAGTAGGTTTTTAGAATTAAGAGTCCAGTAGTTGTTTTTTGTATCGCCGTGCCGCGGTGAATAAATTATTGTATTAGAAAGTTATTATAAATTATTATCGTGTGAGAATTCTTAGTTATTATTTGCTTTATTAGTATTGTAAGTGTTTTAATAAATGTCAAGTGTTGTAAAATAAAATAATATAAAATAAGTCTTTTCTTTATTTAAATAGTTAGTGTCTAAAAATAAATATAAGTAATTTCAACATTAAACATTAGTGCCTAAAAATCCAATTAGAAAAGTCAATTCGTGTAACACTATTACCCGTACGAGCGCTAATGGTGAATATAAAATTCTTAATTGTATGTCGAAAATTGCGCAATAACTACGTCTTAAAACTCACCATATTTCATTTGCACACCTCAAGCGGCTTTAGAGAAATAAATAAATCGTCAGTTTGTAAGAAAAAATTTAACACCCCGTATCTCGGTAACAAATGAAAATCGAATAACAACATATGAGTTATTTTTAATTATTATTATCTACGTATATTATACAGTCTTAAAATTTGGTGCGTTCCTGTATATGAAATTTATGGAAAAAAAACGCAGATATCGAGCACCTAGTTTATTAAATCTTGCCCAAGTATACTTTCGTTCTTAGAGCGTCTTCAGGGACGTTTCATCAAATTAGGAAGATATCCCAGAATGTCGTAACATTTGTTGCATTTACGTAAAATGATGGTGAAAACTAACGTATAACATATAACTGGACAATGACAACTGGACACTGGACAAAAGACAAACAGATTAAATTTAAAATAAAAGCTGGTACTTATGTTCCATATCGAAGATGGATTGTACCTCCATCTCCATCTCTTCGATATAAACATAACTTAGTAGGGGTCGACAAGACAAGAATTCTTGTGTTGACAACAACTTCTTGTCTTGTCTTGAAAAAAATTCAAGAAATTTAAAAAATCTTGTCTTGACGTTTTCTTGACATCTTATATCTTGTCTTGGCTCAAGAAATTTCAAGATCTTGAAATTTCTTGATTACCAGGTCGGGTGATTCCACGGCGACCTTTTTATTGCGTTGCGTGCTAACACGGCTTTCACTACCACCGGGGGTCCCTGATCTGCATTTGTTTCTTGACGAACCCAAAATTGATGTGTAGTTGCATGCTTACAATAAGCATTTTGTATGTTTCGCACATATTCTAAGCTTAGCTGTCCAGGATTTCATAAAAATTGCTGAGCCAAATCGAAACAGTTTAGACACCGAAAAGGATTTTGATTATTTGGAGGATGCGATTAAAGTAGACAGTGCTATAAATGCTACTACTTTAGATTTTAACTCTACTGTAAATAAAATTAAATACCTTGTAAAAAAAATAAAAAACTCAGGGCAAATGCAACTTAAACTTAACAGTGCTTGCGGAGGCCATAAATTGTAAGATGACTATGCCAGAACTAGATGTGCCTACAAGATGGCGTTCAACTTTCGAGATGCTAACATGGGGCTTAAGTATAAAAAATGCTTAAAACTATATTTTGTGACAACAACCAAAATCTAAATATGTAATTGGAAAATGTTAGATTAAGAATGGTTCTGGTCAGTAAATTTTGTCAGTATTTGAGAAGGTTTAAAACACTTTCTTCAGTTCTCGAAGGGGAAAAATATTGCACACTCCCATTGGTGGTAATTGGAGTAAATTTACTTTTGGACAAATTGAAAATATGGGCTCATGAACTTAATAATAACATTGATAGAGACGCTACCGATGAGCAATTAATTTATTGCATTCAAGCTGCGAGAGATAAAATACTGAAACACTATAACAAAACTAATTGGATATACTGTGTTGTTGTTATTTTGAATCCTCGCCATAAAATAGAGGCATTTTCCTCTTCATCTTGCTGGAAAAACTCCCATAATCAAAGGTAGTACAAAAATTTGAACATATATTCGAGGAAATGAAACTGAAAAAATGGCAAAACCTCGCAATTTTTTCGTCCAGCATCGATTTGTACAAAAATTTGAGATTAGGCTCATTACACCCTCTAGTTCATTTTCTATATTGAGCCGTTGTACGCTTTTGGGTTTTTAAGGGTGAAAACTACCCCTAATTGTAAAAAATTATAAAATAACATTTTAAACTTTAATATTCTCAACATTTGGTTCTTATTAGTTACATAATGATTGTTTTATGCTTTAAGATATACTTAATATATATATCATAATATTTCAACCCTTAAAACCACCCTTGTTGGAGCTATATATAAAAAAATTACTTATCCTAAAAGAATAATTTCGGCTTTACTGATTTACATAAAAATTTGGGATTAGGATCATCTCACCCCGTACTTCATATTCTATATCATGTTTAAGGGGGTTGATTATTTTTTGGGGTGTAAACTACCCCTTATTGTCAAAAATTATATAAAAACACTGTAAACTTTAATATGGGCAAAATTTGGTTTTGATTGGTTAAATAATGATTACAAAAACATTTATTTACACAAAAATACGAATTTACAAATATGTACAAATACAAATAGTTTTTAATCATCTTCCAGTATACGAACCGGTTCAGTGGTATCATACATACATTAAAAATGATCCATAAGCGGACTATTCGAATTTTTCGAAAAAGTTCGTTTTATTAACATGGCTCCTTCATTTTTGGCGATAGAAAGTTTTCAAAAATTATTTTGTAGGATTTTTGAAGAGCTATAAGACTGTGTAAACTAAATTTCGTAATATCCCTTTAATTGGGGTGAGTGTAAAGGGCTCGAATAAGGAGGTGTTTGCTCGTAAATAGAGGTTTAAACAGCTATATCTCGCTAACTATTCACTGTAATGAAAACCTATGCACACGGAAATTTTAGTTATTAAAAAAGCTACAATTTAGTAGTTCATAACTTTTTTCGTATCTCCAGTGTTTTCGGAGATATTTTGAAGTAAGAGGTGAAAAATAGGGAATTGCAAAAAATCAGTTTTTCTTTAAACTCCAATTTTTCTTAAATTATGGTATGATAATACAAATATAAAAGGAATTACAGAAAGGTAAAGACCAATTTTTAATTAGGAGGGTAGTTAGGGGGTTGTTTTCACTGATTTTTTCATAGAGAAAAGCAGGTACCGACCTTTTTTTGATCATAAGTCGCTTAGGTTTTATGCTAGAAACTTTTTATTATTATTTTTTGAAAGGTCTAACAGTATGCTTGAAAAAATATTATTTAAGTTTTCCTCGAAAAATGCAAAGTTTTTCCGTTATTTGGCTTTTAATATTTCAAATTATGCATTTGACGAAAAAAGCTAACTTTTAACATGCCGTATCTCGGTTTGTATTGGTCTTAAAGATATTACAGTAAAAGAATTTGGTTTGTGTTACTAAAAGATACAATTTTGATATGTACAGTTTTTTTTATTAAATGCATATTTTTCGAGGTATTATCAAAAAACCCTCTAAACAAGTGAATTATTTCGTCGAAAAACTGTTACTTTCAAGCGCGAATAACTCGAAAAATATTAGTTTTACGAAGAAAATGTCGAAAACATTTTTTTCTTAGAATTACTTTTTACATTGATTTACATGGTTAAAATGTAATAAAAAATTCCCGCCCCCAGATGGGGTGGCAACCACCCCCAAGGTTTTAGCGTGCAGCGGCATGATATAGAAAATGATCCTTGGACTATTCCCTACCTTCTGTGAAAATTTCAAGTAAATCCATGCTGGACGAAAAAAATTGCGAGCCAAAATGCTTCATTTCCTCGACTAATACAGGGCGAGTCATGAGGAACTGTACATACTCCTACCTCGTATAGAGGCCCCTATGGGGAATAAGAAATGACCATTAAAAAGTATCTGCTCCTATTGTTTAATAATATACAGGGCGAGTTTCGCATTTTGACAGAAATTTGTATTCGTCATAATTTATGAACGGTTAGATCGATGTGTCTCTTATTTTGGTCAATCGTTACACTATTACCACCTAATCAACTGATTTATTTAAACTAGAAAAAAATCAGGTCCGGCTTTAAAAAATTAGTTCGTTTGGGTCTTAGAAAAAATTTCACCCTGTATACGATTTTTGAAAACTCTAATATGAATATTACAAATTAGACAAATAGGCAATTAAAATGGCATATTTACCTTTTCCCCACACGATTACTTAATTTTTTATTAAAAAATCAAATTTGTCAAAATCGCAATTTTACCATAAAAATAAAAAATTAAACGTTTTTCTTAAAATTAAAAGTTTCACCATTTTTTTTTTCTATTACACGTCTAGATCTAAAACTCCCCGTAACACTTCTCTATGGACTCTATAGTTTAACATAGACGTGATCAAATAGATAAATTTTAAATTTTTTCACTTAATTTTTGCGATTTAACTTTTCTAATTCACGAATCTGCACCTTTTAAAAATTCATAACTTTTACGAGAAGAAGACTGAAAGTCTACAACCATTTTCATAGCCTTCACAAGGTAAGAGATATGTGCTGTAAAAATTTCAGAAAAAAAATTAAAATGGAACAGAGTTGTAACGAGTTAACCCGTAATTTAATTTTTTTTTTCATTTTTAGGTTAAAATTCCAATTTTGACAAATTTGATTTTTTAATAAAAAATTAAGTAATCGTGTGGGGAAAAAATAAATATGCCATTTTAATTGCCTACTTGTCTAATTTGTAAAATTCATATTAGAGTTTTCAAAAAGCGTATACAGGGTGAAATTTTTTCTAAGACCAAAACGAACTAATTTTTTAAATCCGGGCCTGATTTTGTTCTAGTTTGAATAAATCAGTTGGTTGGGTGGTAACATAAATTAAATATTTGTTTAAAAAAATTAATTTTTGTAATAAAAGGTAATTTTTTTTAAATCCATGGTTCACTCTACCAAACTTTTAATTCATAGTCAAATTTGATTTTTTTTTTATATAAAAAATAAAGTAATCGTGTGGGGAAAAATAATATGTCGTTTTAATTGCCTATTTGTCTAATTTGTAAAATTTATATTAGTGTTTTCAAAAAGCGTATACAGGGTGAAAATTTTTCTAAGACCCAAACGAACTAATTTGTTAAAGCCGGACCTGATTTTTTTCTAGTTTGAATAAATCAGTTGATTAGGTGGTAATAGTGTAACGATTAACCAAAATAAGAGACACATCGATCTGACCGTTCAAAAATATGACGAATACAAATTTCTGTCAAAATGCGAAACTCGCCCTGTATATTATTAAACAATGGGAGCAGACACTTTTTAATGGTCATTTGTTATTCCCCATAGGAGCCTCTATACGACGTAGGAGTATGTACAGTTCCTCATGACTCACCCTGTATATTTAAAGCTAACTAACGTGTGATCCAAAATTATTGTCACCATAGGTGGCTCTGAACGACAGAGATAGCTATACAGTGCATGTCTATTATTAATTCAGATATACTTTCCACTTTACGTCAACCTTGACAGATACTAGTCAGTGTACGTATGTCAACTTTGACTTTTTAAGTTTTACTAAACAAAATTATTATATTATTGTATATTACACATAGAAAAGATTGGGTATCTTTTCTACGTGTTTTCAATCTTTATTCTTTGTTTAAAAAGTGATCATAACACTGAATATAGCCGCAGTTGGCAGTGACGTCACACTCCGCCGTTCTTCAAGATTAAAACAAGACATACGTAATTTTTTGCACGGATAGCTTTAATCCCAATAATTGTGGATCACTCGTTACATTAATAAAAATAAATCCCAGAATGATCTATAGAATCCAATAGGTACCAGAGCCTGTACTCAGTCTGAAAAAAGAAGAAAATAACGAATTTGATTTAGGTATTACTTACCTATTGAAGAAAGCTGATAATAATAACTTACAATCTTGGAAGTATGTAATTGAAAAATACTAAAATGAGCCCATGTATAGGTCAGAAGACTCTGAGAATATACATACTTTATTGGTGGAGAAGACACGAAAATATCTACCCGTACCCGTTATTATCGAAATTGGCCAAGGATTTTCTCGGATCGACAGCAACATCTGTAGGTACCTGCGGAAAGGCTATTTTCAAAAGCAACTTTAACAATAAAAAAACCAAGAAATCATGACTTATCAATTCCGATTTAAAAATGTGCTAAATTTGTTATTTAAAATAAAATCTAGTTTTTATTATTGGGTAGTCAAGATATTTCAAGATTTCTTGTTTTCTTGACAAGAAATTTTGGTATTGACATAAAATTTCTTGTCTTGTCTTGAAATCTAAAATTACTTCTTTTCTTGTCTTGATCTTGTCTTGAAATCAAGACAAGATCTTGAAATTTTCAAGAAGTTGGCGACCTCTATAACTTAGTGCCGGCTTTTATTTTAAATTTAATCTGTTTGCCCATTGTTCAGAGTATTATATGTTATATAAGTTGAAAATTCAACAATTGTTACGACATTCTGGGATATCTTCCTAATTTGACGAAACTTCCCTGGCGATGCTCTAGGAGCGAAAGTATACTTGGGCAAGATTTAATAAATTACAGTGCTCGATATCTGTCTTTTATTTCCATTAATTTCTCCATATAAAACAGGATGGTGCGTATCACGCAGCACTGCCTTGTACCATTATTGTCAACTCTGTAGACCGGTAGGTCTACAGTTCTTCATGTGCCGTAACTTTTGCTGAGTTTTCTACGTAGATGTTTAATAGCAATGCCACTAGGTGTTTTGGAGCACTCATTTCCACCAACTATTTCCATATTTTCTCCCATTTGGGCACAGTTGAATGCTTTACTCTAATCAATAAAACACACATATGTGCTTACATTGAATTTCCTTGATTTTCGATGATCTTTGTTATGTCGCGTCCACATTTAGGGCCGGTTGTTCGAACGATAATCAACGTTGATCACTATCAAATATTTAATTACTGTCACAACTGTCAATGTCAACTTTGGTTGGGTTGCTGGAAATATAGTTAATTATAATTATGAGATTAGTTAGTCAATTAACATAACAATTATTAACATAATTGATTAACTAATTTCATAATTGTCATTAATAATTATGTTTTCGGCAACCCAACCAAAGTTGACATTGACAGTTGTCACAGTAATTAAGTATTTGATAGTGGCATAACCCAGACATCCAAAGTGAAAGTTATCCTCCAACACCAAATTGTTCTATATGGTCCACATAATGTTCAGAAAAAAGTCACACCATTTTGAGCGTCGGGTTTGGGGAGGAGAGGGGGGAGAAATCGGTAAATTCGTAGTTTTTTACGTTATTCGTCAATATTTCAACAACTATGCGGTTTAGCATGAATCACCTTCTATACAAAAATGTTATACATTAAATTTGAAATAAAAAAGGTCCTATGCATAATCCTTCTAATATGAACGGTTCCAAAGTTACGGAGTTAGTATAGTGTAATTGGTCCAAAAAAACGCCTAACCCAGACATCCAAAGTAAAAGTTTTCCTCCAACACCAAATTGTTCTATATAGTCGACATATTGTTCAGTAAAAAGTTACATCATTTTGGGCGTCCGGTTTGGGGGGGAGGGGAGATGGGGGAAAAGTCGGTAAATTAGTAGTTTTTTTTCGTTTTTCGTCAATAGTTCTAAAACTATGCTTTAGCGTAAACAATGTTCTACACTATACAAAAAGTTACGGAGGGTGAAAAGTGGAGGTTTTCGATACTTTTTATATTATTTGGACAATTGATGATGATTTTGGGTGGTGAGGTTGACGTTTCTTCAAGGGTTTATAACTAACATACCATCGGCCACTGAAATAGTAAATTTTATTTACAAAAAAATTTCTTTCATCAGTAATAATATTATAAATTGCCCAAAAAATATAAATAGTATCGAAAACTTCCACTTTTCACCCTCCGTAACTCTGGGACCGTTGATTTTATAACAATTATGTATTGAACCTTTTTTGTTTTAAATTTTATGTAGAACATTTTTGTATAGAACATTGTTTACGCGAAAGCATAGTTTTAGAAATATTGACGAAAAACGTAAAAAAACTACTAATTTACCGACTTCTCCCGCATCTCCCCTCAAACCGGACGCTCAAATTGGTCTAACTTTTTACTGAACAATATGTGGACCATATAGAACAATTTTGTGTTGGAAGAAAACTTCTACTTTGGATGTCTGGGTTAGGCCTTTTTTTGGACCAATTATAATATACTATCTCTGTCACTTTGGAACCGTTCATTTTAGAAGGATTATGCATAGGGCCTTCTTTATTTCAAATTTAATGTAGAATATTTTTCAAATTTAATGTAGAATGTAATGGAAGGTTGTTCATGCTAAACTGCATAGTTTTAGAAATATTGACGAAAAACGTAAAAAACTACGAATTTACCAATTTCTCCCCCCTCTCCCCCCAAACCCAACGCTCAAAATGGTGTGACAAAATAGAAAGGCATAGAACAGTCTATGGCAGATAGAGCTATTGACGAAAACGAATGGGTGGATAGAAAACGATGGCGAGCGAAATGTGGGATGCGGAGGAGACCGTAAGAACCCCACTACTTATATGTATATATAATTAGGAATTCTAGGAAATGCGAGATAATGACCATTCCCGTTGCCATACTTAATCTTTTAATAGACTTTTAAATTTTATAAAATATATTATATAATGATAATCTTTTAAATTTCACGGTCAACATTTCCAACCAAGAGAAACTGTTTCTTAAATTCGATAAGAACCCAAAATTTCTGTACAAAAATTTAGGGGAAGTAGAACAGTAAATATAATAATATTTTCTATCTTTTTAATTGTCATAAGTTTTGAACTGAATTTAACGTCGTGTCGTGTCATCTACCATAATACAAAATCAACTGACTAACTGGCGATTAAACGGCCGGCGATGAAATGGATTGGCGATGAATCAGCGGCATCGAAAAGGCAGCGATGAACCGGCGGCGATGAAATGTCCCATTCCGGTTCACGGTCCTAACATAACCTAACCTAACCTAACCTGATACTACATAAATTTGAACGAGGCCCTTTTACACTACAAATTTAATACTATTTAGTATCAAATTTAGGGGAAGTAGAAATAGAGTAAATTAATATAATAATATTTTTTATCTTTTTAATTGTCATAAGTTTTGAACTGAATTTAACGTCGTGTCGTGTCATCTCCCATAATACAAAATCAACTGACTAACTGATGATGAAACGGACGGCGATGAACCGGCGGAATCGAAACGGCGGCGCCGATGAAACGTCCCATTCCGTCCAATTCAATATTATTTGCTTTAATTGTGGTAGTTGTTGGTTCATGATCAGCCTTCCTCTTCTTCTGGCTTTTTCTTCCATCGAAACTTGTCAGGCACTGGTTGTCTAGCTAGATTTTTTCACTTTTTAACTTTCTTGGAACTGTTTTTGTAGAAAAAACACTTTCTTCCTAAACGATATTACACATAATCTTTAAATAGTCGATTAATATTCAATCGCTGACCGTATTTTTTTACTAATCGACATCCTGTCTGGGATATTTCGCTATTACAGGCCTAAAAGTGAACGTGGCTTCTGGCATATCATCCACTGTTTTGAGAATCATTACTATGCGTCTCGTTTGGTGGACTGAGCGCCACGTGAATAGCTAATCGCAGAATTACTTGGATGATTAATAAATAAAACAAAATCAATGGTAAAAAATAGTTCGATTGTAGCAGCGGAAGCGAATAGTTCTCTGTGTGATCGAAGTGCTAATTATTAGAGTTGTTGTTGTTTTTACCAAAAAATGGAATTAAATTCAGATGGCAGAGGAAATCCACCTGACAGAGGAAGGATTGACGATGTTGCTAGTAATATGGATTATGAAGTTAATGAAAAACAAAAACAGTCTGAGGAAATTATAAATATTAATATTAATACACAATCAAAACAGGTACCGATAACAAATCCAAAAAACTTTTTACCAGATTATCAGGTAAGCAATAAAACAAATAATAATATAGGCCAGTCCATAATGTCAGAGGTGAAAAATAAATACAGTCAAGGTGACCAAGGTCCTTATTTTGTTTTTATGCAGAATAAGGAAGGGAACATCGGCCGATTGCATCGTATCGCGACAGCTCGCTTAATTTTAGGTGCAGTACCTGCAATTAAAGATAATATTGTTAATATTAATATTATAGGAAAAAATAAAATTAAAATTGAATGTAACACATATAAAAGCGCTAATATTTTAGTGGAATGTAAAAAGTTAATAGAAAGAAATTACGATTTATATATTCCAAATTTTTTTACTCAAAAGAGTGGGGTAATTAAAGGGGTAGACAAAAATATTTCAGAAAACGAATTAAAAGGTATTATTGTTCCAAGATACGGCAATTTTAAAGTAATAAACGTTAAAAGAATAAAGCGAAAAGAAAATGATCAACTGGTGGAGACGGGTACGATAGTGGTGTCTTTCAGAGGCCAAATGATTCCAAAACAAGTAATCATTGAGCGAATGATATACCAAGTGGAACCTTATGTTCCAAGAGTAATACAATGCCTTAATTGCATTAGGTACGGGCACGTTACGTCACAATGTCGTGGTAAGAAAAGATGCAGCAAGTGCGGACAGGAACATGATTCAGATGTATGTGATTTAACAGATCCCACTTGTATATTATGTTTTGGAAACCATTCAGCATTAGATCGAAACAAATGCGCTGAGTTTGAAAAACAAAAGGGTATTAAATATATAATGGCAAATGAAAATTTACCTTTTGAAGAAGCAAAATTAAAATACAGCAGTAGCTATAGAACAGTCCTAAATTCAACAAACACAGGAAATAGGTACACAGTGACAACCAAAAGAAAATGGAGCGAAGGAGCTCAAAATAAATCAGTTTATCCTTATTCAAAAGAACACGAAAATATACTGGACACTGCAAGCGCTTCTGCTTACCCGTCGCTACCAGTTATAAACAACCCATTATATCAAAATCAAACAAAAATAGTCCAACAAAACTCACTAACTAGTAAACAAATTACTGATAATATAGTAACAATATTTAAAAATTTCTTAGACAAAAACTTAATTCCAATAGCAAACAAACAAATTTTAGACGACATTAAAAGTAATATAGAAAAAGTTTTAAATGGCCCTAGTAAATAATAAGATTTTACAATGGAATTCACGATCAATAGTGAACAATAAAGGCCATTTTGAAAAGTACATTTTCGAAAATAAATTCTTAGCTATTCTTTTAAGTGAAACTTGGTTAAAACCAAATTCAAAGATAAGCTTTTCCCAATATAACATCTTTCGTGAAGATAGATCAGATGGTTATGCAGGAGTAGCGATATTATTAAGAAAAAATATCAATTTTCAGAACAATTTAAATTTTTATAAAATAAATAATGTCATGTGCGTTGCAGTACAGATTAAGATAAATAATAAAAACTTAAACTTATATTCCATTTATGCAAAACCCAAATTATGTGTGTCAAAAAACGAATGGGTTAAATTTTTCAATAGTTTACACAAACCTTTTTTAATAGGGGGAGATTTCAACTGCCATAATAAAATGTGGGGGTGTGATGTCACCGATCAAGAAGGTATTTATCTTTTTGAGGCTATGGAGCAATGTGGACTTAATTTCCTAAATGATGGGTCAGAAACATTAATTCGTAAACCTATGCATTTAAATAGATCTGCTATAGACTTAACAATTTGCTCTAGGGATATTTATTACAAATTTGATTGGCACACAGAAACTTTGAGTCTGGGTTCTGATCACTACCCAATAGTAATAGAATTTAACCATAATACTGATAGTAACGTTACTAATAGCAATGCTGTCATTGACACTAATGATATATCTAGATCTAGAATTACATGGGATATTAAAAAGGCAGACTGGGCTTTCTTTACCTATCTCTTAAACAATGAAAAGAATAATAATATATCAGATGGTTCAGAGCAAGAATATTCCACATTTTGTGACTCAATCAATTTAGCTAGTAAAAGCTCTATTCCAGAGAGGAAGAGAGGGCCCAATGCAAAATTTAATAAACCATGGTGGAATGATGATTGTAGGGACGCTATAAGACAACAAAAAGAAGCTTTTTTGCAGTTTAAAAGACTATCTAATTACGATAATTACTTAAAATATCAACAAGCAGAAGCTTATAAAAAAAGAATTATTTTAGGCAGCAAAAGAGCTTCTTGGAAAAACTTTTGTAGTAGTTTAAATAAAAATACACCTATTAGCAAAATATGGAATGAAATCAGAAAATTAAAAAACGTTTATAATCCTCCCAATAATCCGATAGTTGAAAATGAGTGGACAGATATATTTTTTAATAAAATTGCTAGACCTTGGGTTATAGAAGGAGAAATTAATCACAGGAACCCAACGGATAATAGACATGACAATGACGAAGCAAACGAAGACAACATGTTTCTCACTGAAGCATTTAGTCTGGAAGAAATAAAGAACTGCCTAAAAAGACATAATAATTCAGCTCCAGGATTAGATGGTATACACTATAGTATGTTGTATAATTTACCCATACATAAGAAAGTTCAACTACTAAACGTAATAAACAATATCTGGATGAGTATGGATATACCACGTGCATGGAAAGAGTACATCATAGTTCCAATTCTTAAGCCACACAAATCACCAAACTGTCCGGATTCGTATAGAGGCATTTCACTATCATCATGTGTGTTAAAAACAATGGAAAGAATGATTAAATGTAGACTAGAATTATGGTTAGAAAAAAATTCTAAAATACCTGCAACACAATTCGGCTTTAGAAAATCATGTTCTACGATGGAAAATTTAACGCACTTAATACTGGATATATATAACTCATTTTCCGCCAACAAGTCGGTATTTGCTACATTCATAGACATAGAAAACGCATATGACAATGTGAACCTACAACTTCTATACCACAAAATGAAGGAAATAGGACTGCCAGATACACTCTGCTGGAAACTTCATCAACTTTACACCAATAGAACTCTTTATCTTCAAATCAATAACAAACTAATAGGACCCAGAGTTTCAAACATCGGGTTACCCCAAGGGAGCATCTTAAGTCCAATATTATACACTATTTATACAGCGCATATAGGTCAAAGCATAATTACTAGCAAACAAGGTAAAATATTACAATTCGCAGATGATATATGCATATATGTAGACCAATTGGAAATAGAACAAGGCAGTAGAAAAATAAATACAGTATTTAAACATCTACAAGAAGACCTAGATCAAATAGCATTAAACATATCAACAAAAAAAACACAAGCTTGTATATTCTCCCGAAAACGAAACATTCCAGAAGTAGTGGAGTTGCAAAATGTCTCGTTTAAAGTTCAACCTAAAGTTAAATATTTGGGTATTATACTGGATAGGAAAATGATTTGGAAAGATCATATTGAGTATATCGTAGCAAGAGCTGACAAAGGGTACAATGCGTTACGAGCAGTAAACTATACAACCTGGGGAGCAGATCCCAACATAGCATTACTAATGTATAGGTCATATATAAGGTCAATATTAGATTACGGATGTTACTTTTACAATCAAGCCGCCAAAACCCACCTTCAAAAAATAGACATCCTTTCAAATAAATGTCTCAGATTATGTATAGGAGCTTTGATGAGTACTCCAATATCAAACCTAAGCGTAGAATGTAATGAACCACCGTTATGGTTAAGAAGGAAAATTCTGTGTGAAAAATTTATAACTAAAATGATAACTAAAGAAAGCATAATATGTAACAACTGCCACAAACTTTGTATAAATGACCTAACCACAGAATACTGGAGGAAAAAGACAACATTACTACTTGCTGAAAGTTACAATAGATTAAGACAATTTAAAAATAAACTACATACATCAACTCTGCCATCTATGTTTCAGATAAATCTAAACAATATACCAAACATACAACCAACCTACATGAGAGATTACTCGAAATTTCCAGTGTACTTAAGGAATGCCATGTTTAATGTGGATATAGAAACTTTATTTCCGGGACATTACCAAATTTA
Organism: Diabrotica virgifera virgifera; assembly: GCF_917563875.1. Taxonomy (NCBI): domain Eukaryota; kingdom Metazoa; phylum Arthropoda; class Insecta; order Coleoptera; family Chrysomelidae; genus Diabrotica; species Diabrotica virgifera. The sequence goes on along the minus strand of NC_065446.1, from coordinate 141,318,906 downwards.
TACCGATGCCTCAAAAATGAATTCGAGGGTGGCCGCTGCCGTGTGGGACCCTAGGACAAGGTATAAAGAGGGTATACGACTTAATGAAAATTTTACAACATTTTCAGCAGAACTTATTGCAATACTGAGAGCATTGCAGTATATAAGCAGTATAAACAATAATGAAGAGAAATTCCTAATCCTTACAGACAGCAAAAGTGCTTTACTTAAACTGGAAAGTTTGAAGGACATATCAAACTACATATATATTGATATTATTAAGGCATATATCGCACTTAAGGATAAGGGCAAACAAATATCATTTTGTTGGGTAAAAGCCCACTCTAATCTTAAACACAATGAAATAGTAGATACTTTAGCTAAGAAGGCTACCGAACAAGAAATTGAAAGTGAATATAAATTAACATTAAATGATATTTACGCTAATATTACTAGCAATAAAACCAAAACCTGGCAACAATGGTATAACAACTCAACAAAAGGGCTATTCTATAAAAACATACAATTAAATATTCCAGCTAAATCCTGGTTTAATCATTATCACGGCGAAAAAATCGTTGTTTCATATATATGCAGACTTAGATTTGGACACTGTCTAATTCCAGAACACAAATTTAAAATAGGTCTTAGTGATAGTAATCTTTGTGAGTGTGGTGAGTTAGGATCTGCAGAACACATGATACTAAACTGTAGACTAAAGATAATCGAAATAAATCATTTCATGAATCAAGTATATAGAGAAACCAATATTACAAGACCTTTTAATCTAATAACAATATTATCTAGTTTAGACGAACGTGTATATGAGATCCTAATTAAACACATACTTAGTATAAAATTAAAATTGTAAACTATAATACCTGTGTTTATCCCATTTGTCTACCTACCTTTCCGTGGTCTAGTCTTGTGTGTGTGCATTGCTCTGAAAGACCCCTGAGCAGAAGTACTCCTTGTTGACATTCCTTATAATACAATTAAAAAAAAAACAAACAAAAATAATAATAAAAAAAAAAGAAAAAAAAAGAAAGAAAAAAAAAAAGAAAGAAAAAAAAGAAAGAAAATAAAATGAATAAATAAAAAATGAATGATATATAAAAATAAAAAATAAAAAAAAAAAAAAAAAAAAAAAAAAAAAGAAAATAATATTAAAAAAAAAACATAATAAAGAATAATATTGAATAATACTAGAATATATTTATGATATAGATATATGTATATAAATGAAATATTGTATGATTGTAGCTAAAGATTAAATTATCCATTTATTGTTATAGAATCTAGGTATATCTTTAAAATACAAAATCTTATTTTAATAGTAATATGTGAGATAAATATCTGTAGAGCAAAAATAAGTTCGGCTAATGGATTAAGTCCACAGTCAGGAAATTCGATGACACACACACACACACACAATGGTAAAAATGAGGTAGGAATTGATATACAATTATCATTTGCAAGGTAAGGTTTACGTTAATAAAATAATTACAAGGTTGACCATGATGCTATTAATTTATTTGGTTTTTCGATTTGTTAAATAGTTTTAAAGATTTTATATTTTATTTTGTCGATAAATAAGGTACCTACTTTAGCTACAACGATAATGCTGTTGAAATGTGTCAATATTCCTGAAATTTAACATGTAAAACATGTAGTGCAGTCACTGAAGGTTTTCATGTCCGATTTCGTTGAACCTTCATCGATTTTTATGAACATTGGTGAGTAGTTAGAGGATATCACAAGGAACAAAGGTGACATGATGTCAACTTGCGCTTTTATCCTGGGGGCGGATACCACCCCTTCTCGGGGTGAAAATTACTTTTTTAAAAATAATACCATAAGTCGATAGAGGGATACATTCTAAGCAAAATTTGTTAGTTATTAACATAAATCAATACTTTTTGAGTTATTAAAGATCAAACATTTTATATTTTCTTAAAACAATGCATGTTTTAAAGCTGTTTTCACGTATAACTCAAAAATTATAAGCTTTTACAAAAAAGTTATAATTATCAAAATTGAAGACAATAAAAAATTGAATACACTTCTCACTTAAAGAACTAAACCAATGTTAATTCAGAGTGAGTTATGGGTAATTGAATGGGGTCTACCCCAAAATCCCGACAGCCAAAATCCCGCCAGCCACAATCCCGACGGCCAAAATCCCGACAGGCCAGAATCCCGACAGGTTTGATAAGTTTCTTTTTAACATATAATTACATTTATTTCTTGTTTTTTGTTTATGGCCATCTGTTTTTTATTTTTTGTTACTAAACAAAAGTATTTTGTATTAAAAGTATTAAACAAAAGTCGGAATTTTTACTTATGCGAGGATTGTTGCATGTCGGTGTTTTGGCCGTCGGGATTTTGGCTGTCGGGATTTTGGCTGTCGGGATTTTGGGCGGCACCGAATTGAATGTATATGTTTTTCGACGAGTACTCAAATCTAAGTATTAAAACTTAAATAACGAGAAAACGATGCATTTTATAAAATATACTTTCTAAGCACTTGTCAAAGTACTTCGAAATACCTATCAAATAAGCTCCAGAAGAAGTTAATAGCATCAAAATTAAGCAAGTTATGATAAAAATAAAAGAACCCTTTCGAATTTTTTTAGGAAAAAGTGAAAAATGAAACATATGCCATTTCCACAAAAATTAAAATTTATAGTAATCCTTACAAGAATTTCTTTATATTAGCATAACTAATTATTTCAACAATTTTGACCGGTTTAGAATGCATATGTTTTTAAAAAGATATAATTAAAAAAAATAACTTTTAAAATTGTCGTAATTTTCACATTCTTTTGATAATAACTCCAAAAGTACTCAATATACATAAAAAATGATATATATCCAAATTTTAGTTTTTTCTGTATCAAATATTTTACCTGTTTTACTATTTCTGTAGGCTAAAAAATAGCCGAGATAGAAACCTAGCTTAAATTTAGCTGCGACAACAATGTAACGGGGGCCATTTAACAATAATAATAATAATAATAATAATGACTTTATTGCTTTTTTTTCAAAAAAAAAATACAAACTAGACAAACAGTAATAATTATAATAAAGCAAAAGGCGACGCTCGCCTCTTGTTTTAAAAAGTAAGGGGTTTAAAAAACTAAGTTCAACGATGTTTAATAGCCCTTGGAATTAGCTTTCAAGCGGTTTTTAGGTGAACCTAATATCGTGAAAATTAACGGAGCTATTAAAAAAAACTGTATCATTTTTTGGAAAAATTTTTAAAAGATAAATTTTGAGAAATTTTTGGAGCATAAATTTTGATTGATTGATTGACTCTTTCAGATACTCATTTTATAGCTATTTCTAAGTATTTGACAAATTTAAAAAAGTTTATAGTATAAAATGCATCATTTTCCCGTTATTTAAGCTTGAATACTTAGATTTGGGTACTCGCCGATAAAAATATACATTCAATTATCTGTAACTCACTTTACGTTAACATTAACAGGTGTTTCTAATAAGGAGCTTATATCATTTTTTATTAGCTTCGACTTTTATTAACTTTTTTTAAAAAAAACATAGTTTTTGAGTTATTTGTGAGAATTCGGTTCAAAACATGCATTTTTCTCACGAAAAATTAAAATCTTTGATCTTTAATAACTCAAAAAGTTTGATTTATTTTCATAACTTTATATAATAAATTTTGCTTATAATTTGTCCCTCTATCGAATTGTGGGGTTATTATTAATAAAATAATTTTCACCCCCGAGAAGAATGTCACATTTGTTCCTTGAGATATCCTCTAACCACTCACCAATTTTCATGCAAATCGATGGAGGTTCAACGAAATCAGAGGTAATAGTTCATATCCACCTTCAGTAACTGCACTAATGTATTCATAAAAAATGAAGCATTCTGTCACATATGTAATCCATTTCACTTCTATATCAAATAAGATAAGATCTTCCTACTGAAGCTTTAAAGAAACGCGATCAAGCTCGATATCATATGAGTGTGTACTCCTACAGACAATATTCATCGAGGGGTTGAGTTGTTTTGCGAAAATACATACTAAATCTTATCATCAATAAAATCATGGATGTTACAATATCCTGAGTGACTTTACCGCTAATGCTACAAAATGGAAATACGAGAAGTATGTACACTGGTATCAAATTGGTAGAATTATTTTGCAGAGAACAACTACATTATTTATAATCGGTTATTAATGCCCACCGCAATGTCAGAAACCCGTCACAGTCATAATTTTCTTCTTCTAATTCCATTACCATTATCGATTGTTGGATATTATGTTGACTATTAGATACAATATTCGCTATAGTGACTTGCTTGACAGCAGCTCTGAATAATAATGTAGTCAATTTTCCATATCATTGAGTTTACATTGGGTTTTCATTCCATATCCGGACTGAGTTTACCTTGGATCTTTCCGTGAATGATCAGATGTAAAAGATCATATTTTTCAGGGTGTCTCATAATGTGACCGTAGTATTCCAACTTGCGTTTCTTTATTTTATTGACCAGTTGTGTTGTTTGGTCCTGCCATCTCAAGACCTCCATAGGTACTAGTACTCCATAGTACAGTTAATCTAAGGATTGGGATATCTGAAACAAAAAAATCGTACGGAATTTGACAAAGGAAGGTTTCTTATGTGACAATTTACCACAATTTGACCAAAAAATAAAAAATAAATATTTTTTAACCATGAAAAACTGAAGAAAAACGGGCGATTTTTTCACAAAAATTTCCGTAAAATTTTTTTTGTGGAATTTTTCACTAACGGTGGTAAATTGTCACGTAAGAAACCTTCCTTTTTCAAATGCCGTACGATTTTTTTGTTTCAGAGATCCCAGTCCTGAGATTAACTGTCCGCCATCGGAACTCCTTTTTTTCGAGGCCTCGACTTTGGCGCCCTCTACAATATTAGTATAGTATACGTGCATAAATGAAAAAGGATATATTTTTTGTATTCTCTAAGAGTTAAATATTATTGTTTAAAAAGTTTTACGTTAATTTTTAATAAAGGTTCTGAGAAAAAAATCTTGAAAAAATGCTTATTTTTGATCTTCTAAAGTCTACTAGTACCTTAACCTTAACACTGGATTTGAAGAATGTAGTGTTAATATAAATGTACATGACGCTATTGTACATCAACACCCCCTCATGAATAATGTTTAGAGTATAGTTTCTAGATGTTCAAACATGACCGAAGATGTAGAAGCCACCATTTATAAACTTTGATGTAACAAAAACAAGGAACTATTACAGAAGCAACGAAAACGTTACTCGGAAGAAAAAGGATATGGAAAAAGGACCAGAGATAAGAAGAATATCTTGGCTTCAAAACCTGAGAATCTGGTTCCATACATCAGGTATACTGTATGCTAAATAGGTACCCTAAATAGAAGAAGTTCATTACTAGATTTAGCCTTCGATAAAATGAGTCTTAACGAATTAGAATTTGGTTGCATTATTTTTAAGTTTTTTCGCTAAACCTTTAACTATTTTTTATTTGTGAGGGATCAATATTTTCAATTTCACTTGGTAAAAAGAGAAAACATTGTAGAAAGACTTTTTTTTTCATTTTTGCCTGATTAAAATTGATGAAAATTATAACATGAAGAAGTATACTAGGTTAGGTTTTTCCGAGTTGATATTTTTATAAACACTTTTTTAAAACAAAACAATTCTTTGATTTCTCAATTTGTGGTCAACGTTTCGGAGGAAGTCGCCATTCAACGATTAGGTACCAACGCAAAAACAAAACCTAATCTTTAAGTTGAATTACTAAAATGAATTTTATTGCGTGACATACAAACTTGCGGTCTGAATTAATTAATACGGTAACAAAAGAAAATTGATGAAATTACTTTAAAAAATTATTTAAATGGAATAAACGATGTCTTCGTTATATTCAATTACAAGCTACCTTAGTTTAAGTTTAATATTTTTTGCTAATTATTCATTGAAATAGTTAATGAAGCATGATAAAATCGTTTTTATTATCAAATATAATGGATATTTATATAGGAAGAATAAATGAAAATAGACAAAAATGAATGATTTTGAGCATTAATTAGTGAATTTTATGCCTAGAATCTAGAGTAACGTCCAAATGCGTGCAACTCGGTTTTTGATTATAATTTTTGTGTCACTTTTAAGGTGCAAAAACAGTGTACATACAGAAAGTACATAAATAGTTGTTTATGATATAAGTGTTAAAAGTACAATTTTAAGGCACGCATGTGAAAGCTTGCAGAATGAGTGAAGCGAATAGTTTTGATGTAATGCCAAGAAAAATATAAAATGGAATGTCAGTCAAGTTCAAGTAAAAGTTTTTGTAGATATTGTCCTGTAATTGAGAATGAATAAATTATAATTGTTGATATATAAGACGTTCGTAGAAAAAATATTGTATGATATACGTGTTAAAAGTCCATTTTTTAAGGCACTCATGTGAAACTTTCACATGCGTGCCTTAAAATTGTACTTTTAACACTTATATGCTTCTTTTCATGAGCATTTTTCAGTGCGTCACAAATGATAGAAAAAAAGGTAAGCCCGTGATAATATACATTTTAGTGACATGACATTTTAGTTAAATCTGACAGTTGTCACATCTTATTTGCAATTTGGCATAAAAACAAATCAATTGAGTTTATTGCATTTATAAAATGGTATTTTCTTTGATTTGTATAGTCCTAATATAAACTGTTCCGATTATATTCGTAAAGTCTTTTTCAGCTAACAATACCGCTTTGCAATTAAATGCTGATAAGTTTATTACTAGCGGAGCAGATAAGCGGCGATATATTTTACACTACTGTCTGTTGTTTCAATCAGCACTCCTCAACAAGTTATCGTTTACTGGTTTTAATATTTTATTGCAATAGTACGAGTACGGAATATTTATTTAAACAGTGAATTTATTACATGTTATTTTTTAAATTTTTTCTGACGTATCGTATAATGTAGGTTTACCCAATAATCAAAGTTATGCCTTTACAAGAACAGATTATTTGAAAAATAAGGAGTATATATTATGTGTCATAATAAATGTAATCTCCTTTATTCACACTTTAAAAATTTGTTTAGTATGTATGTATTTCTTAAAGGCACACAATCATTGAAAAATGATTCATGCTATTTAAAAATATCTTTCTGTTAACGACACTGTTATCGACAAAGTAGATCAAATTTAAACTTGTCATCATATTACACTTCAGTGTTGTTTAATAATTTAGCAAAATACATAATCAGCAAAAATCTTATTTGAAACATGCGAACGGTTTTTGCAATCACAATCAATGTAGTGTTTATGCCTATTATTATAGCATTGGCTGTTAAATAATTTATGTTCGATTGTTTCGTTTGTTGTACAACCCTCGTCCTTTTTAGGGTGTAGTAGTTGTATGGTTGTATATAAGTACATACCTATTTTTTTATAGTAGTCTAGTGAAGCTGTACTTTAAAGTAAAATGAATAATTTGGAGAAACGTAGAGTGTTGTCTCCAGAAGACCGGCGTTTAGTTCTGAAAGTCGAAAGTTATTTCAATTTGGAAAAAAATAATATGGGTCCATTGACATCTGTTATGGCTGTTCAGAAACGCACATGCGATGCTTGCGGTATCTCAGAGAGTACATTCCGAAGAATTAATAACATTAATGAGGATGAAATAAATAAAGTAAGCAAGAGAAATCGTCGACATCCGAAAACTTTAGATTTGCACCAGTCAATTAAACTTGAAATTAAAAATATTATATACAATATGTATAATAGGGTGGGCCGAAAAAATTTTTTCTGTAAAATAACAACACCTGAGGTCAAAAAAGTTGCATTGTACTAAAACACACATTTTAAGCCCAAAATGAGTACCTAGCTAAAAATATTTTTCTCCACTGCCACAAAGGCTCTTTATTTTTTTAATATAAAAAGTCATTGTGGCGGTGGAAAAAATTTAAAAACATTATTTTTTCAAACGCAGATCTTCATATCTTTTTATTACCTAATTTTTGAAACGTCAGGGTTATTTATTTTTTCTCAAAAAAATAATCTCAAAAAAAGTTGAAATAAAATCTGTATTTTTGTGGCGGGTTCATGTATATTTTGTTTTAGGTTTATCGTATACTTTATTTCGGTATTTCGTTACTGCATAACAAATAGACAAAAATTAATTTAGAAACAGTATAATAAAGTAGGGATACGTTAGCATAAAAAAGAAGAACAAGAGAAAAGAAAAGAATTGGGGTTCAGAACGATTTTATTCCATTATTTCTTCTTGGTCTTTACTTGATGGGCGGAAAGACAACACTTTAGTATTCCAGGAAAATAAAAGTAAAACTGTAGTGAAAGAGCTGATCACAATGTTAGAAAACCTAGTTCTAAGTATCTGGGTCACATTATTTGTCCTACGTCTGGCAATGTTATGAATATATCAAATGAAATCTTGCAAGTTTTTAAAAAAATATAATTTGGACCTGGACTTGGACTTGGTCGTCGGCTGTGACGGTACTGTTACAAATAGGGCTTAAAGGAGGCATTCGAGTGTTACTGGAGAATAAAATTGGAAGGCCCCTGCAGTGATTTGTCTGTCAGCTGCACGGGTCCCTTGGAAACCGACTATAAGTTTGCGAAATTTTTCTGTAGCTTCATTTTCAAAAAAAGAATCATCAATTGACGAATTCCACAGCGACGATCTTAGTACAGAGCAAAAATACCTATACGATATTTGTCAAGCAGTTAAACGTGGTGTTTGTGTTGAGAACAACTGTCTACATTTTCGCTGGCTTACCACTGCTTCCAGTAACCTTCAGTTATATGTAGCAACCAAAAACCCATCGGAAAAATAACAAAAACCAAACGATTTTGTAATATGTAATAGTGTATGCGCCCATGTACGTCTTAAGGCTTAATTAACCGTCATGAATTTATGGTCCAAGACCAAGAAAAATAACAAAAACCAAACAATTTTGTAATGATAGTGTATGCGCCCATGTACGTTTTAAGGCTCAACCGTCATGAATTTATGGTTTAAGAGAATAAGACTCTGCGACTATTTACTATAGTATGGTATAGTTAGACCCAAACCCAGACATCCAAAGTGAAAGTTATTCTCCAACACCAAATTGTTCTATATGGTCCACATAATGTTCAGAAAAAAGTCACACCATTTTTAGCGTCGGGTTTGGGGGGGAGAGGGGGGAGAAATCTGCAAATTCGTAGTTTTTTGCGTTTTTCGTCAATATTTCTAAAACTAAGCGGTTTAGCATGAACAACCCTCTACACAAAATTGTTCTACATTAAATTTGAAATAAAAAAGGCCCGATGCATAACTCTTCTAAAACGAACGGTTCCAAAGTTACGGAGGTAGTATAGTATAATTGGTCCAAAAAAGGCCTAACCCAGACATCCAAAGTAAAAGTTTTCCTTCAACACCAAATTGTTCTATATGGTCCACATATTGTTCAGTAAAAAGTTACACCATTTTGAGGGTCCGGTTTGGGGGGGAGATGGGGGAGAAGTCGGTAAATAAGTAGTTTTTTACGTTTTTCGTCAATATTTCTAAAACTATGCTTTAGCGTAAGGAATGTTCTATAGAAAAATGTTCTACATAAAATTTAAAATAAAAAAAGTTGTATACATAATTGTTATAAAATCAACGGTTCCAGAGTTACGGAGGGTGAAAAGTGGAGGTTTTCGATACTTTTTATATTTACCGATTTCTCCCCCCTCACCCCCCAAAACCCGACGCTCAAAATGGTGTGACTTTTTTATGAACATTATGTGGATCATATAGAACAATTTGGTGTTGGAGGATAACTTTCACTTTGGATGTCTGGGTTTTTGGTATAGTTATATCATATATATTGCCCAAAAAATATAAAATGTATCGAAAAACTCGACATTTTACCCTCCGTAACTCTGGAACCGTTGATTTTATAACAATTATGTGTAGAACGTTTTTTGTTTTAAATTTCATGTAGAACATTTCTGTATATAACATTGTTTACACTAAAGAATAGTTTTAGAAATATTGAAGAAAAACGTAAAAAAACTACTAATTTACCGACTTCTCTCCCATCTCCCTCCCAAACCGGACGCTCAAAATCGTGTAACTTTTTACTGAACAATATGTGGACCATATAGAACATTTTGGTGTTGGAGGAAAACTTTTACTTTGGATGTTTGGGTTAGGCCTTTTTTTGGACCAGTTATACAATACTACCTCACTCCGTAACTTTGGAACCATTCATTTTAGAAAGATTATGCATGGAGCCTTTTTTATTTCAAATTTAATGTAGAACAATTTTGTATAGAGGGTTGTTCATGCTAAACCGCATAGTTTAAGAAGTATTGGCGAAAAACTTAAAAAACTACGAATTTACCGATTTCTCCCCCCTCTCCCCCCCCAAACCCGACGCTCAAAATGGTGTGACTTTTTTCTGGACATTGTGTGGACCATATAGAACAATTTGGTGTTGGAGGATAACTTTCACTTTGGATGTCTGGGTTATGCCATCTTTTGGATTAACTATACTATTCTACTACCAGAATTAGGATTTAGTCTACAAAAGCTTTCACAGAAATGGACACTTTGGAGTCCAGAAAATATTATTTTGGCTGTGTTATTTGACGAACGTAAACACATAAGACTACTGGGATTCCAAAGAATTTTGAAGAGTAGACGGTTAAGTTACAACGATCAGCGACGTCTCGTAGTACCAGAATTATTTTTTGACGCTAAGTACCTAGTACCTACTTTGAAGTTATCGACTGCCAGAAAGTTTTATAGACAGAGCCTCCCGTAGGGAAGGAAGGGAAGTTGTTAAAAATCCCCAGTTTTTGGCATATTTAACAGCATACCCTTATCACACGCAAGCGGTTGAGAGGTCCGTCAAAATAGTAACAGAAGCATGATATGATATTCTACCTGTGGTAGTAAAAAGAGACGATTATATAAAGAACAGCCGGAAATCAAGGGAAGATATGCCAAAATATGAATCAAAGGAATACTTTTCTTGAAATGATCTGTTTGATACTTAAAAGAGTTAACATTCTGTTTTTTATAGTTATAGTTTTATACTTTAGTTAGACTGTTCTGTATTTTGTTTGCTTTTTTTGTATTCAAAACAAAATCGACTTTAGCCCATATACCATACAGTAAAAAATATAGGTTTTTGAAAAATTCTTATTTTTTATCAAGCTTTGTGACAGTGGAAAAAATTACTTAACCAAGATATTATGATATCAGTTATCTTATTAAATACGTTTTTGGCCAAGACGATCATAATAAATTTAAAAAAAACTAATTTGACATATACTAGATGATTCGATTTTTTCGTAAAATCTCATTCTTATATAGCTCTGTGGCAGTGGAAAAAAAATTAAACAAATAATAAAACAAAACACTGTTAAATAAGTTACATCTTTTCTGAAGTCAGGAAACTTAATTAAAAAAAAACAAAATAAAAACATATTACTCAACGGCCCACCCTAATGTATAATGTATAAAGCCAAAGAACATATAACAATTAGTGCTGTGTTACAAAAAATTAAAGACAAGGAACTGTGTGATATTAGTTTAACAAGTTTGTGGAGAGTGCTGAAACATTTAGGTTTTCGATATAAAAAGACTAATAATAGACAAGTATTGTGTGAACTCTCTAATGTTGTTTCAAAACGGTGGCATTTTTTAAGAAAATATATGAACAATAAAACGTCTGATAGTCCGAGGCAAGTTGTATTTTTAGACGAAACTTGGATTTTCGCTAAAGGAAATATGTCAAAATCATCCTGGCAATATGGCACCACGAAATGTTATTCTTCTAATCGTTCCGGTAATGGTAAACGCTACATTATACTTCATGCTGGAAATGATGAGGGTTTTATTCTGGACGCTAGTTTAATTTTTTCGTCCACAAAGAATACAGGTGATTACCATGGAAATATGGATGCAAATATTTTTGAAGAATGGTTTGAAGAAAATTTTTTGAAAACATTGGAGCGACCATCCATAATAGTGTTGAATAATGCATCCTACCACTCCGGAGTAGAAGAGAGATTTCCTTCAAGCAGCTGGACAAAAGAAGAAATACAGTTGTGGTTGACAGAAAAGAAAATTTATCACAGTGACATATTTTTAAAAGTTGATTTACTTCAAAGGTGTGGAGAGCACAAAATTCAAAAGAAATTTGTTACTGACCAAATGGCTCTTAAATATGGCCATGAAGTTCTTCGACTTCTGCCCTAACATTGCCACTATAATGCAATTGAGTTAGTTTGGGGTATAGTCAAAAATTTTTATGATAAACATGCATCCAAAACAACAGATGACGTTAGCGTTCTTAGTTTATGGAAAGAATCGCTAGAACAAATAAAAGCAGTACAATGTACAACAGTATTAGACATACGGAAGACATAATCGTTTTCAAACCGAGCGAGTTATAGATGAGGTCCGGCCTCTAATTATTCGGATAGACAATTCAGATAGTGACGACTCTGATAGTGAAATATCAGAATAGGACAAAAATCGTTTGCTAAAAAGAAGTGTTTCGGGAATTCAATTCGGACTTTGCGGTGTGTTTTAGTTAAACGATAAATACCTTCGGTCTAATTACTGGAGTGCATACTTTCAATAGCTTTGGTATTAATTACTGGACTACACGTGTTTAAACCTTTTGTTTTGTTGAAAACTCGGAAGTGATTTAGTGCCAATTTGTTTCAAGGTTATATTTAATACAGTGTCTGCAGAAACTAAAGTCTTGGATGTATTTTATTGGCATTGGGTCGGCGTAGCTACGCGGTAGTGTGCTTGGCTCCCATGCCGGTGGTCCGGAGTTCAAATCCTACCGCCGGCAAGAACAACTAGACATTTTTAAAAATGTCTATAGACCCCAGATCGACTCTGCCTGAATAAAAATGAATACCTTGGGTAAAACCAGGGGTAATGATAGGCGGTTGAAGCGTAGTACTGGCCCTGTTACCTTCCTTGTATACCGTAGGCCCTAGATGTAGCAGACTACCCTGCTATACTCCCAAAGCCACAGCTGCATAAAACGGGAGACTGTTATTATATTATATGTATTTTATTCAAATTTGGACATACCAGCAACTTGGCAAGTATTTTCCAATTTTACTGCATGCAAAATCATTCGTGTAATTTTCACTCTACGCAAAATAGAGGCTTATAGAGACCTTGATGAACATTTGATGTCGACAAATAATTTCGAGTAGTCGAAATATTCCGTCCCACTTCTTTTAACACGCCCTGTATATACATATTATAATTATTTTATTTGCCTTTGATACAGTAAAATCCAATATTATTACTGAACATAAAATACACGAAATTAAATATTTTTAATTTTCAAGCGATCGGAATTAAATATTAACGCCCCACTGTTTGAGGCCCACTGATCATGTCTTAATTACATATCGGCCGTCATAGGGTAAAAGGACTATAGATATATTATACAGTATGTCCCTGTAAGTTGTATCCATATGGAAAACTTTTTTATTATTAATTTTACTAAAAAAAGTTATTCTTCATAAAAAGCTCTGCATGCTCTAAAACCTCAGATTTAACCATCAAATATCAAATTTTTTGAATATTATACGAGGTATGTCAAAAACTTTGAATTTCACTCAAGAGTAAAGTAGATTTATTTTTCACAATATTCTTTTAATTGTATTTTCAGTTACTTCAATTCAGATAACTCTTTTATTATTAATTTTACGAAAAAAAGTGATTCTTACATATAACCTAAAATACAACCACCTTATGTCAAATTTTATCAATTTTATACGAGGTATGTCAAAAAATATGAATTTCGCCCAAGAGTAAAATACGTTTATTTTTCACAATATCGAAAATTGTTAATATGAAAAGTTATTTAGAATTAAAAACTATGTTTCAGTATGTAATTACATCCTTCTAATTAAAATATTCTGAACTATAAAGGTACTTTACTTATGATCTAAATTTATCTTTTTTGACATACCTTGTATAAAATTGATAAAATTTGATATAAGATGGTTGTATTTTAGGTTTTAGACCATCTAAAACTTTTTATTAAGAATCATTTTTTTTTCGTAAAATTAATAATAAAAGAGTTATCAAAATTGAAATAACTGAAAATAAAATGTTAGTTATCCATAATTTTTCAAAAAAAATTTTTGTTCAATTAGAAGGATGTAATTGCATATTGGAATTTATTTTTTAATTCCAAACAACTTTTCATAATAGTAATTTCAAATATTGAGAAAAATAAAGCTACTTTACTCTTGAGTGAAATTCAAACTTTTTGACATACCTCGTATAACATTTATAAAATTTGATATCTGATGGTTGAATCTTGGGTTTTGGACCATGCAGAGCTTTTTATGAAGAATAACTTTTTTTCGTAAAATTAATAATAAAAAAGTTTTCCATATGGATACAACTTACAGGGACATACTGTATAATTCTCAAATTATTTTATTTTCGATTATAGCGCCATCTATTGACAACTAGAATAAATGTTATAAATGTAATCACCGACGTGCGTTTTTTTCTGTCACATACAATTTAATGCGTTAGAAAGAAATCGAAAAACTGTGACGCACGGAAAGATCCTCATGAGAAAAAGCATATCATAAATGACTATTTTAACACGGTTGTAGAAAAAAAAAAGCTTTAATTGGAGCTGTGCTAAATTAAATTTGAAAATGTCAATTTTTCGCCACTTTTAATTTTTGAAATGACTTGTAAAAAATCTGTTTTTATACAGGGTGTCCAGAAACTCTCCCGATAAACGAATACAGGAGATTCATCAGATCATTTTAAGACAATTTAACCCAATTTACCTAGTCCGAAAATGTTTCCTAAGAGAGCTAGATCTCTTTAAAGATGGCGTCTTGGAATTAGTTTTTCTTAAATATCTCCAGAACGCTCCTATTTAGAAAATCGAAAACAGGTACGCTTATTTATCTTCCAGATATAAATCGATTACATTAATTACAAATTTGTAGTACCGGTCATAGGCGCCCGTTTTGGGTAGGACAACGGTAATTGTATCGCATAACTTTTTTGTATTTAACTTCTAAGCATTCTTGACACTGGATTATTAAATTGTGAGGTATTCTAGTACGAGAAGGTACTCTTGCTTTTAAGTCGGTAGAATGCAGTTTTCTAGAAAAATCGATTTGAAAATTTTTCGTCTGTTAAATTTGAAAAAATAATTTCAAAAAAAATATTTAGAAAAACGAAAACTGGTATGTTTATTTATCTGTCAGAAATAAATCGATTTCCTTAGTTGAGAAATTCTACTACCGGTCATATAATGCGTCCGTTTTGGGTAGGTCCACGGTTATTTTATCGCATAGCTTTTCTGTCTTTAATTTTTAAGCATTTTTGACACTTGATGATTAAATTATGAAGTATTCTAGTACCAAAAGTTACTCTTGCCTTAAGTCGGTAAAATACACTATCTTTTTTTGGAAAATTTGTTAAAATTTTTTCCAAATTCAATAAACGAAAAATTTCAAATCGATTTTTCTAGAAAACGGTGCATCCTACCGACTTAAAGTAAGAGTACCCTTTAGTGCTAGAATACCTCACAATTTAATAATCCTGTATCAAAATAGCTTAGAACTTAAATACATAAAAGTTATGCGATAAAATACCCGTTGCCCTACCCAAAACAGGCGCCTATGACCTGTACTAGAAATTCGTAATTGATGGAATCGATTTATTTCTGGAAGATAAATAAGCGTACCAGTTTTCGTTTTTCTAAATGGCAATAGAGAAAAAATCTACAAGGACCAGAAGCATTGAATAAATTTCTGCTGGATATCAACAATAACAAAGAATCAATCACATTCACCCTGAAAAAGAAAACAATTATTCACATCCTGTTCCAGATGTGTTAAGGGGCTATCATAGTGTAAAAGTATAAAATTCGTATACTTTTTTGGGAATTTATAGAATATTTATACCAATTGTTTTTAAAATTTGCATCAGCATTTATTATTAAAAGAAGTACCTATAAAACAATTTTCGTAAAAAATGTTTAAAATTAAACGATTTATGCGCCATCTACTGGCGCTGTGAAATAAAAACATAGCTTCACTGCTGCAGTGATTGGGACTAATAGAGATCCTGAAACATAAAATTTCAAAGTTATTATTGAAATATAAGTTATTTTCTATACCATCAACTAGGGGTTTTTTGATCGGATAAAAAATGTCAATTTGGCGGTTTTTGAAACTAAAAATGTTTTAACCAAATTTAAAAAAAAAATCAACACTTCGTCATGTTTTCATATTTTAAATTTTTCAAAAATCCTACTTGATGGTATAGGACAGGAAATAAATTATATTTCAATAATCACTTTGAAATTTTATGTTTCAAGATCTCTATTAGTCAATCACTGCAGCAGTGGAGCTATGTTTTTATTTTTACGGTGCCAGTAGATGGCACATAAATCGTTTAATTTTCAATATATTTTTATGAAAATTATTTTACATGTACTTCTTTTTACAGTAAATGCTCATGCAAATTTTCACAACAATTGGTACAGCACTTTTTATTTTAGAAATTCCCAAAAAAAGTACCTATATGAGTTTCGTACTTTTACACTAGGATAGCCCCTTAATTACAAAATATGATACAGGATATGTAACCAAAGTTTAAAGCCAACCCACACCAACAGATATTTAAATTACTACTCAAACCACGACGTAAACATTCAAAAAGAGTAAACATCATCATCGCAGACATAACATAATTATCAAATAATTATATGATAGAGCCCAAAACACCTGCTCCAGTGAAAATGCATTTCAGGGAAAAAAAATGATTAATAAAGGTTTTAACAAATCCAAAAACGCTCACAAGAAGGGGTTTAACGATGACAATAATACCCTGTGTAACGGGCTGAGCAGCAAAATTAAAAAGGATTCCAAATAAGTACATCACAACAACGTTCAATACAACCAATACACTGAGATCTATTTTGTCCAAAACCAAAATTAACAACACACAAAAGGGATCAAAGAATTCATCATCATCATTCTCTTTGTCTCATCCCTATGCGGGGTCGGCTTCCCTAATTGCATTTCTCCACACAATTCTATCTTGGGTCATATCAATGTTAATGTCCCTTTACCAACATGTCCTGATTTATCGTCTCCCCCCAGGTCCCATTTTTAAGGAGGTGTCTTAATTTCTTGGAGAAGTGTATTATTCTCGGTTTGGTATTCGGTACCAAAATGAGAACTGGCGTTAACATATGAAGGGCCAGGGGAAATAACGATGAATGTCTATCTGCAAGCATTTTCGGTAAAATGAGAAATAAAGTTGTATTCATATTCATATTCATATTCGTTGTTTTTATCCCTTGCGTCCAATCTTGTGACGTGATTTTAAGGCGATTATCATATTTATTTCCCCTTGTCCATTCACAGGTTGATAGTACCCTTTAGCTAACAGATTGCACAACAATCTCAAAATGACCAAAAATGGACATTCATCCTTTTTCCCTCTGACCCTTCATATTGTGCACATCTGTCACTGAATTAAATTCTTTTTAAATCACACATTGTCAATGGCAAATACTCAAAAAAATACGTAAGTTCCTAATAAACTTTGGTTAGTTGGAATATAGACACGGATCGCTTAGATCGTAGGTTCAAACCCTACCCGGTGTCAGTTGTTTAGATATTTATTAATTTGGTTGGTCTTTACTATGGCTGTGATATTAAAGCTTAAAATTGACCTACTCTGTTACGTTGTTCTAGTTCTAAGATATGTAATAGGCTAATGGGCAACTGCGAGACTTACAAGACTCTTGCTGCAAGACCAAGACCAAGACCGGGAGCGCAATACCAAGACCAAGACCAGGTGTACTGTCGCAAGACCAAGACCAAGACTCTCTAAGTCTCGTCTTGGTCTTGCACTTGGGCAACACTACAAATAAACCTAACACAGCGTACATGCGACATATTTACTTAACAATGAAGTAGATACGTCAAATTGATTTAACACCGGCTTTTAGTCCAGAGAAATAAGATTTTTCTCGTGACACATCCCCCTCCAGGCCGAAACCAAATTTTTTGAGTAGTATGGACATCTATATTAATAACCTATATGTTTCCTGCAGCCAATTTTGATGATATACATAGTTATAAACAAATGAAGATCAAAAAACGGTAAATTTTCGCTTTTTTCGTCTATAACCAAAAAGTTAAGCATTTTAAACAAATTTGAGAGTAAGAACCTCATAATTCGTCTAAAAAATTTCAATATGACGTTCACTGAATATGTCTATCCTTATTGGTTGCTTAGAAAATTACAAAATAAATCATAAATTTTGAGTTTTTATAAATATTCATATCTTACGTAAAAATTAACTTAAAACCTTCTTATAGACGGAGAGCTAGAGGCGAGAAATCATCGTCATAAGTAATATGGAGTTTGGCATGTGAAATGTGTCTATTGTATATTGATAACTATGACCCCTTTCAGGCTGACACCTCAGTGGATACAGGAAGTAGCAATAAGGGATGAAAGGGGAAAGTTGGTGCAGTCATTAAATGTTTTCACCTTCTATTTTGTTAAACCTCCATCGATTTGCATGAAAATTGGTGAGTAGTTAGAGCATAACTCAAGAAACAAAACTGATATGGTGTCAACGTGCGCTTTTACCCTGGGGGTGGATGCCACCCCTTCTCGGGGGTGAAAACTATTTTATTAAAAATAACCCCACTAATCGATAGAGGGACAAAGTTTAAGCAAAATTTGTTACTTCTAATTATTAAAATAAATCAATACTTTTTGAGTTATTAAAAGATCAAAGATTTGAATTTTTCGTGAAATAAATGCATGATGTAAAGCGGTTTTTCGTGAATAATTCAAAAACTGTAAGTTTTATCAAAATAGTTATGATTACCAAAATTGAAGATAATAAAAAATAAAAGAGATTTATTATTCGAAAAACCTTTGAGAATTAATAAAAAGTGAGTTATAGGTGATGGAATGTATATTTTTTTCGGCTAGTACCCAAATCTAAGTATTCAAGCTCAAATAACGGGAAAACGGTGCATTTTATAAAATATATTTACTGAACACTTGTCAAAGTACTCAAGAATAACTATCAGGTGAGCTCCAGATGAAGTTTATAACATCAGAGCTAAGCAAGTGATGATGAAAATAAGAGAACCCTTTCGAGTTTTTAGGAAAAAGTGAAAATTAAAACATACGCTATTTATATATTTATTTTGAAATTTGTTAACAGAATAATTTTTAAAGGAATTTCGAGAATGAAGTTAGGATTATAATTTATTATCAAGTTCGTTTTATTACAATTTAAATATAACAAGTTAAAAATGCGAGCATTATTATAACGAAAACTTTGTTTTTTATGTATTTAAATTCCTAATATGGAAAATTGCTATTATGAAAAGTTGTTTAGAATTAAAAATTATGTTTAATATGCAATTATATCCTACTATTTAAATATTGTGAGCTATAAAGGCACTTTACTGAGCGAATTTCTTGAGCGAAATTCATATTTTTTACACATCGACTAAAATCGATACAATTTTATATAATCTAATTTTTATGATTGCATCTTGGATTTTAGATCGTGCAGATCTTTTTATGAAGAATAATTTTTGTTCGTAAAATTAATAATAAAAGAGTTATAAATGAAAATGATGATTGGTAGGTATCTCTAATTTGAGAAAAAATTTAATATTTTCTTTTTATTAGAAGAATGTAGATAATAGTTACATTATTATAATAATTATTAATTATTTAATTATAATAATAACAACTATTGCATATATTAGAACACAGTTTTTAATTCCAAACAATTTTTCGTAGTAACAATAATTTACAACAGTGTGAAAAAAAGGTATTTTAATCTTGAGCGAAATTCATATTTTTTAAAATACCTCCTATAATATAGACAAAATTTGCTATCTGATGATTGGATCGTAGGTTTTAGACGATGCAGAACTTTTTATGAATTATAACTTTATTTCGTAAAATTAAAAATAAAAAAGTGTCCCATAATATATGTGTCCAACTTAAGTAGACACACTGTATATTATACAATATAATATACATAATACATAAATCATTGGGTAGACAGCACCAAAAATTAATAACCTGCTATTTAACATTACTTACATTAAAATTAATAAGTAATATTTATTTATTTGATATTTCAATTCTTTTACAGTTTATATGAAGTAAGATATTTTTGAAATAATATGAAATTTTCATTAACATTTTTACGTACAGTGTATCCATTGTAGAATTATCTCGCTATTTAAAATTGCTAAAAAATCATAAATTGCTGTCCCGAGATGCAACTTGTTTTTGAGGTCGGTTATCTCGAAGATGGTTTGAGATATCGAAATGCCGTTTAAAGATTTGGATTCAGGAGACAAAACTACATTGACATCGGTACATAAGCTCCAGATATTGCAGGGGTGGCAACGCAGGAACGAACGAACGGACTTTGCGAATTTATAAACGAAATCAAAATTTTCGTTGAAAATACTATTTATTTTTCACTTTCGCTGTCACATTCACTAAAATCGCTATCATAATTATTTTCATCACTTTCGCTATTATGAATGTCATCATCAGCTTGCTCATCATCCATCTCATCGTCTGTTTCATTCTCAAAAATAATATCTCTAACAATCTCTGGCATTTGAGGCCCTTCAAACCATTTGAATTTATAATATGTGTTATCTTCAGCAAGTTCCCAACCATTTTGTTCAATAACCAGATCTGTTGGATTTTTTTATAGGCGTTCAACCAAATACTTGTAATGTATCGTGCTCGTAAAAGATGTTGATATAGCTCAGATTGAGATGGATATATTCAATACAAACGCCGACTCCGAAATGACAGTAGCAAGTACCTATACAATAGCGTCAATTTAAGAGCACATGCGTGAAGTTACGAATGATAAAAAGAACATATATTATTATTAATTAAATGTATGTTACTAAAATATTATTTTTATATTATTTCGATATTTAATTGAATTTTTTCTATCGATATAAACTTAGTCGCGGTTCTAGCCAGGACAGGGAGGTAGCTGCCCCCCCCCCCCTTCAGTTTTTACAGTACTTTTGTACTATAATTTTTGTTAAAAAGGCACGTTATCTTGTTTATTCAGCGGTTGTGTTCCCTTGCCCCCCACTTTTTTTGGTCTAGAACCGCCCCTGTATAAACTGAATATGTACAGAAACTGAGGGTGTCCAATGACGGGGCACATTTGATATAATATTCAAATACATTTTTGCTATATTTTATATAAATGTCTTAAAACAATTTTAAAAACTTATATAAATAATATAACAATTAAGCTCCAAATTTTTGGAGCCTAAACTTTGAAAAATGTTTGTAGCATAATGTTTAATGGTATCAACTTTTCCGGGAGCTCATTTAATACATATTTCTAAGTACTTTGACACGTGTTCAGTAAATATATTTTATAAAATGCACCGTTTTCCCGTTATTTGAGCTTGAATACATATATTTGGGTACTAGCCGAAAAAATATACATTCCATCACCTATAACTCACTTTTTATTAATTCTCAAAGGTTTTTCGAATAAGAAATCTCTTTTATTTTTTATTATCTTCAATTTTGGTAATCATAACTATTTTGATAAAACTTACAATTTTTGAATTATTTACGAAAAACGGCTTTACATCATGCATTTATTTCACGAAAAATTCAAATCTTTGATCTTTAATAACTCAAAAAGTATTGATTTATTTTAATAATTAGAGGTAATAAATTTTGCTTAAAGTTTGTCCCTCTATCGATTAGTGGGGTTATTTTTAATAAAATAGTTTTCACCTCTGACAAGGGGTGGCATCCACCCCCAGGGTAAAAGCGCACGTTGGCACCATATCAGTTTTATTTATTGAGGTATGATGTAACTACTCACCAATTTTCATGTAAATCGATGGAGGTTTAACAAAATAGGAGGTGAAAACCTTTAATGACTGCGTTAACTTTCCCCTTTCATCCCTTATTGCTACTCCCTGTATCCACTGAGGTGTCAGCCTGAAAGGGGTCATAAATATCAATATACAATACACACATTTCACATGCCAAACTCCATATTAGTTATGACGATGATTTCTAGCCTCTAGCTCTTAGACTATTATTACACGGATTGCTGAGACTTCTGGTGCTTAAATTATATTTTAAATTTCAAAGCAATTGGTCAGATAGTTTAAAAGTTATTTAATTTGTTTATCCCAAATTCATTTTTTTTGCAACACTACAAGTCAGAAAATTATGAGGTTACAGTAAGACTTCTGACAGTTTATAGAAGAAGAACACTTATACTATTGACTTAATTAGAAAAATGACAAAAAGTAATTTTAAACAGTGTAAAATTATTTTGCAAAAACACGTCGATTCTTTGCTTACTTATAAACAATTAGAATAACTTTTTAACAGTTACCCGTAGAAAAATTATTTTTTCATATTTGGAAAGGCTGAATTTTTATACACATTAAGAAAGAAAAACAATTGTCCTAAGACATTCAGGGACGAAGTTAGGCCCCCCTTTTTTTAATTCACATGTTTTTGCAAAATAATTTTGCAGTATTTAGAATTATTTTTTGTCATTTTTTTTTAATTAAATTAATAGTATAAATTTTCTTCTTTCATAAACTATCCAAAGTATTACTGTAACTTCATCATTTTCTGACTTATAGCGTTGCAAAAAAAATAATTTGGGAAAAACAAATTAAATACCTTCTAAACTATTTGACCAATTGCTTTGAAATTTAGGGTATGATTTAAGCACCAGAAGTATCAGCATTACGTGTAATAAGAACGTTCTAAGTTAATTTTTACATTAGTTATGAATATTTGTAAAAACTCAAAATTTTTAATTTATTTTGCAATTTTCTAAGCAACCGATAAGGATGCCATATTCAGCGAACGCCATATTGAAGTTTTTTATACGGTTTATGAGTTTATCATACTCAAATTTCTTTAAAATTCTTAACTTTTTGGTTATAGACGAAAAAAGCGAAAATTTACCGTTTTTTGATCTTCATTTGTTTATAAGTATGTATATCATCAAAATCGGCTGCAGGAAACATATAGGTTATTAATGTAGATGTCCATTGTCCATACTACTTAAAAAATTTAGTTTCGGCCTGGAGGGGGTTGTGTCACGAACAGGATATTTTTTTCCGTATTTCTCTGAACTATTTGGCGGGCAATCTAGTATTTTGACGCTTGACATAACCTAAAAAATCTATTTGTTTGCCATTTGTTGCTTCTGTTGGGACAGTGGGTATTGTTCTCTTAGAAATAAATAAACGTTATCCTTATAGTGTTAAAGTGATACCCAGACTTTGGAGGACTTTAAAAGAAGGTGAGTAAATTGTAAATTTATTGTTATTCCAAATAGCTAGTCCTTTCGTCGGCCTTATGCGAATACCTCGTAACTCCAAAATTGTAAATGTTACAGAAGAAGCTAAAAACTCTTTAAAGCTTTGTGTATATTAGAATATTTGGAGTTATTATAATTACTACTGTGTTTAATGATTTTCTTATGTAAATTGGCAATTTATGGAGATACGGGGTTTCATTTCAAAAAGATATAAGTTTTTTTTTAACTGTAATTACAATGTAAAACAAAAAATAATACCACAGTATGAACATTTTTTTGACGTAAATTAGTAGCTACCATACTTATGATCTATGTTGTCATAAAAAATAAAAAACATATTATTTAGGGACCAATTATTTAATGTCAGACACTTTATAACTAGAAAAACCATTTTGAATATATTTTGATCTATACCAACACTTATTTTCTTGGAAATTATCTTTTTACTCGTAGCCTTTTCGTTTGGTAATCTAGCCTTTTTTTAGGGCAATGGCTGCTAATTCTAATAGCAGATCTATGCGAATATTGCAGCTAGCAAAGCAGAATAAAGAACTGGTCAGTAAATTAAAGGAATTTAAAGAAAAAAATGCTAAAACCCGCTTAACAAAAAATTGTGAAAAAAATGATCCAGATTTTGTGATTCCATCGTCGCCTAGTTCATAAACTTCAGAATCAGAAAATGAGGAACCTAGACGTCCTTCGATTATTATCCAACAAAACATAGTTATTTGTCCTGAAAACACTATAAATACAAATTCAAATAACAATAACCAGTATAATAGACGAAGAGCTAGAGCCGAAAAATCATCGTCATAAGTAATATGGAGTTTTTCATGTGAAAAGTGTCCATTGTATATTGACAATTATGACCCGTTTCAGGCTGACACCTCAGTGGATACAGGAAGTAGCAATAAGGGATGAAAGGGGAAAGTTAGTGCAGTCATTAAAGGTTTTCACCTCCTATATTGCTAAACTTTCATCGATTTGCATGAAAATTGGTAACTAGCTAGAGCATACCTCAAGAAACAAAACTGATTTGGTGCCAACTTGCACTTTTACCCTGGTGTTGGATACCACCCCTTCCCGGGGGTGAAAACTATTTTATTAAAAATAACCCCACAAATCGATAGAGGAAAAAATTTTAAGCAAAATTTGTTATATCATGTTATTAAAATAAATCAATACTTTTTGAGTTATTAAAGATAAAAGATTTGACTATTTAAGAACACATGCGTGATGATACGGATGATAAAAAGAACATATTAATTAATTGAATATAAACTGAATGAACTTGAATATGAACATATCAATATAAACTGAATATGTCCAGAAACTGGGGGTGTCCAATGGGGCTATATTTGATATATTTGAATACATTTTTTGCTAAATTTACAATATCGAAATATTATAAAAATAATATTTTACTAACATACAATTAATTCATATGTTCTTTTTATTATTCGTATCTTCACGCATGTGCTTTTAAATAGAGAAATCTTTGATCTTTAAAAACTCAAAAAGTATTGATTTATTTTAATATCATGATATAACAAATTTTACTTAAAATTTGTCCCTCTATCGATTTGTGGGGTTATTTTTAATAAAATAGTTTTCAGCCCGAGAAGGGATGGTATCCACCCCCAGGGTAAAAGTGCAAGTTGGCACCAAATCAGTTTTATTTCTTGAGGTATGCTCTAGCTCAGCGTTTCCCAACCGGTGGGTCGCGACCCACTAGTGGATCGCGAGCGGATTTCAGGTGGGTCGCGGCGTGGCTCTTACAATAGCTGAATACCGTAAATATATAATACATCATGGGTTAGGGATGGGTCGCGAATATAAAAAAACATCTTAAGGTGGGTCGTCACACATAAAAGGTTGGGAACCACTGCTCTAGCTAATTACCAATTTTCATGCAAATCGATGGAGGTTTAACAAAATAGGAGGTGAAATCCTTTAATGACTACACTAACTTTCCCCTTTCATCCCTTATTGCTACTTCCTGTATCCACTGAGGTGTCAGCCTGAAAGAGGTAACAATTATCAATATACAATGGACACATTTCACATGCCAAACTCCATATTACTTATGACGATGATTTTTCGGCTCTAGCTCTTAGACTATAATGTTATCGACTTGGTTACCGAAATTGTCGATAACATGATTGATGCTGCAATTGAGCAATCCGAAAATCTAAAAGCCAGTTTATATACAAAATCTGGACAGCTACGTAAACGAAGAAGATTTAGTATGTCTTTACAGAGTAGAAAAAAACAAAAATTAGAAGACAAGAAAAATAAGTTTTTACTGAAAGATCCATGTGGAAGCAAGTGCAAAAAATGCTGTACTAAAAAATTTCAGAAGCACAACGTGCAAATATACATTTAAGTTTTTGGCAATTAACGAATTTAGAGCAAACAACTTTTGTGTTAAATATGACGGAAAAGAAAAATGCGAAAAGAAAAGTATCTTTAAATTCAAGACGGTCAATGAGTTTTACCTATAGGCTCAAAGATGATGACGGTAAAATACAGGAAGTATGTAAAATATTTTTCTTGGCCACCCTTGGATATTTGCCAAACAATGATCGAATTATCAGAAGTGCATTCTCTTCCACTACTACATCTCAGTTAAAGGCAAAAAAATCCCAAAGAGGTACCGCTAGTTCCTCGAAAAAGATAGATCGCTCTATAATCAGAGAGCATATAGAGTCGTTTAAGCCTACAATTTCACACTACCGGAGGGAGCACGCTCCAAATAGGAGATACCTTCCAAGTGATATCACCATAGTGATTATGTACAAGGACTTCAAGGAGAAACATCCAACAATTAATTTTTCCTATTATTTATATAGGGAAGTCGTCAGTAAAATGAACATTTCATTCGCTGCACTTGGACATGAAGAGTGCTTTTCTTGTGCAGCATTCAAAAACCATAAAAATAACACCAACCATGATCCCGAAAATATTGAAAATGATTGCGCCGAGTGTGATTCATGGAATAAACATATTGAAAAAGCAAACTCAGCTCGACACCAATATCAAATTGATGCAGAAGCGGATAATCCCAAATTGAACATGCCCCATTGGCATGTTCAGCAGATCTTCAGAAGGTAAGAAAATATTATAATGTTTAACATATTTTTTGGGCTTATGGGCGGCTGGCGGCTACTTTAGAAGTTGCAGTAAATTCCAATTTACTGCAACTACCATCTCCGATGCTAGTTACAGGAAATTGGAATTTCTTCCTGACGCGACGTTTCGATAACATGTTTCTTAATATTAGTCGTGACAGCCCTAATCACATTATATTGTTTTCTTCTCCCAAAGTAATATTTTTTTAGGTCATTATGCTGCCGCGGTGCGAAATGTTTAAGGAGGTGATTT
This sequence comes from Diabrotica virgifera virgifera, assembly GCF_917563875.1. Classification (NCBI taxonomy): domain Eukaryota; kingdom Metazoa; phylum Arthropoda; class Insecta; order Coleoptera; family Chrysomelidae; genus Diabrotica; species Diabrotica virgifera. The sequence goes on along the minus strand of NC_065446.1, from coordinate 141,292,109 downwards.
TCGTACCTCGTATTATAGCATTCAATGAAAGTATTGTTCCAATAGGAAGAAAACACAAGCAATTCCCCACAGCAGTAGTTTGGCATGACGCCATATCGGGACGATCCAAAGAAGACATTATTAGTGCCTTCTATGCTTTTTTTCTGGATAACAGAGACGTGGAAAATATTATTTTGTGGTTGGACAACTGTGCAGCCCAAAATAAAAACTGGGCTTTCTTTAGTTTCTGTGTGTATCTGGTAAATTCTTCTGACGTCGCTTTAAAATCTTTATCTCTAAAATTTTTTGAACCGGTACATACATTTATGTCGGCAGACTCATTTCACCACCAGGTAGAAAAGTCCCTAAAGCAAATGAAAAGGGTGTTTGATTTCGAAGATTATAAAGATGCTGTTCAAAAAGCTAACTCGTCCAAAGTGAAATTAATTGAAATGAAAATTAACAATTTTTTCAACTGGGAAGACAAAAGTTCTCAGTATAAATTAAGCAGAATAAATCCTCGGCCATATTTAAACAATATGGTGCAGGTTGATTTTGAAAGAGGAAATCAGTCATTGTCGTACAAATGCACATTTAATGAACAAGAGGCTATAGTATTGAATTTTTTAGTAGCAAAGCACCAAAAGAATGGTTTGGAAAAGCCTAAAAGCAAGATCGACTATCGCGGCATAAGTCAAAATAGGAAGGACACTCTTATAAACCGACTTCGTGGAATTATTCCCATTACCAGAATGAACTTTTGGAATGATTTGCCGGTATCCGAAAATCCTGTAACTGAAGATGAATAAATTACTAATCATAATCAAAATTTCAGTTGACATAATACCGGGTGTCCACTTATATTTTCCCCCATTTTAACTGCCTATAACTTCTAAACGGTTCAATATAGAAATATGCGGTTTTCGCTGAAATGTTTTATTTTAGTAAAAGTTTTGTCTGAATGTATTGAATTTTTTATATCGCTTTCAAATACGAAATAAAAAATGGCGGATTTTTGAAACAAACTTTGTTCCTTTTGAAAGGTCATTCACCTATCCAGCGATATAAAGTTTTTCAAAATCGGTTGTCAAATCACTGAGTAATTAATTTTTAAAATGAGGGGTGCAACGTGGATATCACATACCTAAATAACATAACTGAGCAAAATGATATTATGTTATGTGATTTCCACATTGCATCTCTCATTTTAAAAATTAATTGCTCAGTCATTTGGCAACCGATTTTAAAAATTTTTATATCGCTAGATAGGTAAATGACCGTTTTTTCAAGACACAAAAAATATACTGGGTGTTTTAATAAAAAAAGTCAACAACGTTTTTTTTTCAAAAATCCGCCATTTTTTATTTAAAAGCGATATAAAAAATGGTCATTTACTAAAAACTTGAAAAAACTGTCATTTATCTATCCAGCGATATAAAAATTTTTATAATCGTTTGTCAAATGATTGAGCAATTAATTTTTAAAATGAGAGATGCAATGTGGAAATCACATAACTTGCTTAGTTATGTTATTTAGGTATGTGATATTCCACGTTGCACCTCTCATTTTAAAAATTAATTACTCAGTGATTTGACAACCGATTTTGAAAAAATTTATATCACTAGATAGGTGAATGACCTTTCTTTCAATTTACAAGAGAATATACTGGGTGTTCTATTAAAAAAAAGTCAACAAAGTTCTTTTCAAAAATCCGCCATTTTTTATTTCGTATTTGAAAGCGATATAAAAAATTCCATCCATTTAGACAAAACTTTTACTAAAATAAAACATTTCAGTGAAAACTGCATATTTCTATCTTGAGCCGTTTAGAAGTTATAGGCAGTTAAAATGGGGGAAAATATAAGTGGACACCCGGTATTGCTCTGTATTTATTGGCTATAAGTTAGAGTTTTCGTTTTAGTTACAAATACAAATTATAATAATGTTGTTTAGTTGTTTTTTAGTTATGTAAAACGTTGTTTAGGTTAAACAGTATAGTTTACTAGTAAGTTACAGCTCAGCGTCTCATGAGCATTAAATATATTTTTTTGTAAAACATTTATATGAAAAAATTGAAGTTATAATATACATTTTAACCTTTGCTAAGTGTAGTTTTTCTATAGAGATGGTCACTTACGATTTGTTAAACTAATCATCATTACTATTTTAGTTGCTGATTGTTAGGCAAATTTGTCGTAACTAACAAAAACATGTTTTAAACTCTTAGATTGTAAAAAACAAGTTTGTATTTAAATTCTACGTTAAAAAATGTATATGTTACAGTTCAAGTTGATTCTCAGTTAGAGTCGACTCCAACTAGTTGGAGTCAACTCCAACTGAAACGAGCAGTAAAAGTTGATTTTAAAAATTTAAATCAACTTGTACTAGTTGGAGTTGACTCCTCCTGGATCGATTCAGTAAATGTTGATTATACGAGAATCTCAAGTGCATTTTTGATGAGTGTGTGTTTCTTTGCCTTGACCGTTTTAACTACTTATTAGTAGAGTCTGTAACGTCGTCCGCGTTAGGTTAATTATTCTGATTCGATTTTTTGCACAAACTTACTCAAAGAAATACATCCGTATAACAATCCTTATAACAAATACACAGGGTGTCACGCGGTACCGCGGTCGACAAATTGTTTAACCAATTTTTGTTAAATTTAAAAAAATAATTTTTATCTACTTTATCTCATTTTTTGTAAGTAAAGGTTTTATTGTGTGAAAATTGTAAATATAGATAGCAGTACATGAAGGGCTTAAAGTGTGTCTGAAGTAACAATGTATTTTAAATGGCTTTTAATTTTTCGCATTGTTTTTTAGCACACTTTCATATAATTAAACATCCTTAACTTTCGCCTTCGGGAGGAAATCCGACTCGCCCTTGCAACGGCAACTGAAATGCTCACAAAACAGCAACCACGGAAGCAAAGATGGATGACAGAGGAAATATTGGATTTAATGGATCATCATCATCATTCTCTTTGCCTTATCCCTATGCGGGGTCGGCTTCCCTAATTGCATTTCTCCACACAATTCTATCTTGGGCCATATCAATGTTAATCCCCTTTACCAACATGTCCTGCCTTATCGTCTCCCCCCAGGTCTTCTTTGGTCTTCCTCTCCTACTCCTTCCAGGAATCTGCACTTCAGCTATTCTTCGTATTGGGTGGTTAACGTCTCGACGTTGAACATGACCAAACCATCTTAACCTATGCTCTCTCATTTTGGCATCAATTGGTGCCACACCTAGACTTCCCCTAATATACTCATTTCTAATTTTATCCTTCTTTGTCACTCCACTCATCCATCTAAGCATTCTCATTTCCGCCACATGCATTCGCTGTTCCTCTTTCTTTTTCACTGCCCAACATTCAGTTCCGTACATCATAGCTGGTCTTATGGCTGTTTTATAGAATTTTCCCTTCAGCTTCATTGGAATTTTTCTGTCACACAACACACCACTCGCTTCTTTCCACTTCATCCATCCAGCCCTAATTCTACTGCATGCATCTCCATCTATTTCTCCATTACTCTGTAATACCGATCCTAGGTACTTAAAACTATTGCTTTTTACAATCATTTCACCATCCAAAGATACCATTTTATTTGTAGTAGCTCCATCTTTAAATGAACATTCCAAATACTCTGTTTTTGTCCTACTAAGTTTTAAACCTTTTTCCTCCAGAGCTTGTCTCCACTGTTCCAGTTTTTGTTCTAAGTCTCTTTCACTATTTCCTACTAACACGACATCATCAGCATACATTAAGCACCATGGAATGTTACCCTGTATTTTCGCTGTTATCTGGTCCAAAACTAATGAGAATAAATACGGACTAAGCACAGAACCTTGATGCAATCCTACTTTCACATGAAATTTATCAGTCTCTCCCACACCTGTCCTAACACTAGTCGTTACTCCCTCATACATATCCCTCACAATCTTTACATATTCACCAGGGACTCCTTTCTTATTGAGTGCCCACCACAGAATCTCTCGAGGAACTCTATCATATGCTTTCTCAAGATCAATGAATACCATATGAGCGTTTGTTTCTTTACTCCTGTATTTTTCCATCAACTGCCTTATAGTGAAAATTGCATCTGTTGTTGATCTACCCTGCATAAAGCCAAATTGATTCTCGGATATTTCGGTCTCTTCACGTATCCGTCTATCAATTACTCTTTCCCATATTTTCATGGTGTGGCTAAGCAGTTTTATAGCCCTGTAGTTTGTACATTGTTGTATATCTCCCTTGTTTTTGTAAACAGGTACCAGTATACTGATTGGATTTAATGGATAAAAGAAGAAAATTCAAACAGCACAAAGCAATGTACAAAGCATTAAATAGAACCATTAAACAAAAAATAAAAATTGCAAAAAAAATGGATAACAGAACAATGTGAAGAAATCGAAAACTTATATAAAAAACATGATGACTTCCATCTGTATAAGAAACTCAAGAATTCACAGGCACGACATATTTACAAGGACTAAATAATCTAATCAAGGCAAACTGATTTCAAGCCCTGAAGAACAAATAAACATGTGGGAAGACTATATAAAGGAACTCTTCTATCACATCAGAGAACCTCCTACATTAAATACCGAAAACGATGAAGGTCTTCCAATACTGAAGTCCGAACTGAAATATGTTTTACGTCAACTAAAAAACAACAAATCTGTAGGATGAAAAACCAGCTGAGCTGTTGAAGTTAATCAACGAGAAAACTTAGACCTTCTTCTTGGACTATTTAATAATGTTTACAATACAGGAACTATCCCTAAAACATGGCTTGAATCAGTCTTCATACCACTACATAAAAAGAATAATGCCAAATTATGCCAGGACTTCCGCCTTATAAGTCTATTAAATAACATTCTAAAGCTTTTCTTGCGGATCATACAGAACAGAATATACAGTAGAGTCTCGGTTATCCGCCCTTCATTTATCCGCCGTTCCGTTTTATCCGCCGCTCCATTTAAGTAATAATTTTTTTTTTCAAATTTATATAACTTTGAAAATATTAAGCGAGCGGCCGTGGAGTAACGGCATAATCGCTGGCCTCATACGCCAGTGCACGTGGCTTCGAGCCCTACCAAAGACAAACCATTTTCATTTCCAATAATGACACGAGCCCACTCACCGTGCCTCGGAGAGCACGTTAAGCCGTCGGGCCCCCTGGGCTAGTGTACATCGACATTAGTTACTTGAAACAGGGTTAAATATGTAATTGGCGCCGGAACTGTCCGAAAAGCAAAAAGTTATACGATATTATACAGTGAGCACGTAAAGGTTGGAATAAATTCATTTTCTCGAGAATTGACGATTTTGGAAAAAAAATCCCGAAACAGGTCCATTTTTATTTTTATATTGCGCCTTTTTGGCATATATATCATACTAGTGACGTCACCCGCCTGGGCGTGATGACGTCATCTACGTTTTTTTAAATGAGAATAGGGGTCACGTGATAGCTCATTTAAAAGGTAATTCAATTTTCTATTCAGTAATATAAACATTAACATTATTATTTGTACAGGGTGTCCAAAAAATATTTTTTTTTAATTAAATTTTTTGACAAAAAGAAGAATGTGTGTAATTTATTTCACTCATAATACTTTTTACTCCTATCAGAAAACAGGAAATAATGTGTATTTGACAAATAAAAATATTGTTTTTTGCTTAAATTCAGTATTAAAGCAGCCACCCACCTTCCTCTTGACAGTTTGAACATTTAATTTAAGCGAAAAGCAATGATTATTTTTCAAATAAACATTTTATTCTGTTTTATAAGAGCAGTAAAATGTATTTTGAATTAAATAAATTACTTGCATTCTTCTTTTTATGTCAGTAAATTTAATCAAAAAAATAAAAAAAATTGGGCACCTGTATAAAAAATTATGTTATTAGGTATATTATTGAATAGAGAATTGAATTACCTTTCAAATGAGCTATCACAAGACCCCTATTCCCATTTAAAAAAATCATCGATGACGTCATCACGCCCAGATGGGTGACGTCACTAGTATGGTATATATGCCAAAAAGTCGTAATTTAAAAATAAAAATTGACCTGTTTCGGGATTTCTTTCTAAAATCGTCCATTCGCGAGAAAATGAATTTATTCCAACCTTTACGTGCTCACTGTATATTATGAAAGTCAGAAACTAAAAAAAATCAAAGATTAAAGCTACCTCTATAAGATCCTGAAGAAATTTTTGTCATTATTTCATTAATGAGATATTATTTCTAATTATCAACAATGAGCGCTAAGCGCGTATTGAGGCGGCCGTCAATGTGAGTGCGAGTGAGATTCACCTTTGGACGGCCCAAATGGTGCATCTCTTTAGCACTCACCATTGTCGGCCGCCTAATACGCACTTAGCGCTCATTGTTAATAATTAAAGATAAAGCTTAGTAATAAAATAGTGACAAAAATTTCTGCTGGATCTTGTATAGGGGGCTATAAACTTTGATTTGGTCACTTTCTGACTTTCATAATAATGGATTTTAACCGAGTTATTAAGCCTTGAAAATGGCTATTTTTGCATTTTTCAAATTTTAAATCGCGTATAACTCGACAACAATCAATTTTAGAGAAAAATCACAAAATACCTTTTTTTGCTCAGAATAACTCAAATGATCTAAAAAAAAATTGTTCGAAGTGAAAAAATTATTTTTGTAAATTTGTCTAAAAAAATTGTTTAAACAATTTATCGATCAAGGTACTGCCTGGCACCCAGTAGATTTGTTATAAGGACCTCTTTTTGAGTAAGTTTGTGCAAAAAATTCGAATCGGAGTAATTTCACTAACGGGGACGACGACACAGTCTAGACTAATTTGAACATATTCAGTAACATTAATTTAATTTCTAGAATCGGCTGTTTGTGTGAATCAGAATCAACTTTTACTAAATGGCATTGGGAAGAGTATACTTTTCCTAGTTGGAGTCTACTTTTACTAGTAAATGTTGAATATAAATCTTCATTTTATATTTATAATCAACTTTTACTGAAACCAGCCGTTAGAGTCGACTCCAACTAGTTGGAGTCAACTCCAACTGGATAATCAACTTGAACTGTAACATATACATTAAGGTTATTACAATTTAAATCATATTAGTACTTAGGATGGCAGAAAGACAAGAGGTTTTTCCTTATTTTCTCAAAATATTTAAATATGGAGATACGACTCTTATGCTTAACAGGGCAGTATTGTCATTAGTTTTTCTTAAATACCACCAGAACGCTTTTCTTTAGAAAAACAAAAATCGGTACGCATATTTATCTTCCAGTGATAAATCGATTCCATCCATTGCGAATTTCTTGTACCGGTCATATGCGTCCGTTTTGGGTAGGGCAACAGTTATTCTACCGCATAACATTTTTGTCTTTAACTTTTAAGCATTTTTGATACTGGATTATTAAATTGTGAGGTATTCTAGTACCAAAAGGTACTCTTGATTTAAGTCCGTAGGACACACCGTTTCCTAGAAAAGTCGATTTGAAAATTTTTCGTTTATTGAATTTGAAAAAAAAAATGGAAAAAAATTTCAAAAAAAATACGGTGAATTTTACAAACTTAAAGCAAGAGTAACTTTTAGTACTAAAATACCTCATCATTTAATAATCTAGAGCTAAAACTCCTTAAAAATTAAAGACAAAAAAGTTATGCGATAAAATAACCGTTGAACTACCCAAAACGGACGCATATGACCGGTACTAATAGAAATTCGCAATTAATGAAATTGATTTATTTCTGGAATATAAATAAACGTACCAGTTTTCGTTCGTCTAAATGGTTTTTTTGAATTTTTTTTTTGGAAATTCGAAAAACAAAAAATTTTCAAATTGATTTTTCTAGAAAACGGTTTGTCCTACTGACTTAAAACAAGAGTACCTTTCATTACCAGAATATCTCACAATTTTAATCCAGTATCAAAAATGCTTCAAAGTTGAAGACATAAAAGTTATGCAATAAAATAACCGTTCCCCTACCCAAAACGGACGCCTATGACCGGTACTAGAAATTCGCAATGGATGGAATCGATTTATTTCTGCAAGATAAATACGGGTACCAATTTTCGTTTTTCTAAATGGAAATGTTCTCGAGGTATTTAAGAAAAACTAATTACACGACGCGACGCCCTCTTCAAAGAGCCCTAGCTCCCTTAGAAAGCATTTTCGGACGAGATAAATTGGGTTAAAATGTCTTAAAATTATCTGAGGAATATTTTGTCTTCGTTTGTCGGTAGAGTTTCTGGACACCCTGTATATTTACTAAAAACACTAGGTAATAATATATTCTTTTCATGCACACCTTATTTGTGCTACATAACTTAAAAGATTTAGCGACTAACACCATACTCTCGGTGTGCGCATGCGCCCAGAATAATAAAAATTCACTCTCAATCGCGCCTAAAGAGGTATAACTTCAAAAAGATGATACCAACTTTTGCGAATCATACCAACGCGTGTGAGTCCCTTATGTATTTGAATGACTGGGAAAAGAAAAGTATTTTTGAACTGTGTAATTTTTTTTTAATTCATAGTTGAACACTTTCGGCTTACAAAGCCATCTTCAGAGCTATGGTTAAATGTTTAAGTACCACTTTAAAGAAAGGGATTTCATTTTTTGTGTTAAAAAATTTTGAAAAAATTCCTTATGTTGTTTTTTACAAGCTTGAGGGTTTGCAAGCAAGAGGTTGAATTTTGAATTGAATAAAGTTGTAAAAAGGTTAAAAACATGAGAACAGTACATGCGACTTTCAGAAAAATACATTAAAATTTTTAATTATGGTAGGGTTCAAAGACCCACTATCTTAAGTTGAGGCAACTCGTCTCAACGAGATTCTAATGAAAATCATTTCCCTTTTTTACTAGAAGATGAACCGCTCTTTAATTTTAGTTTTTTTTCTCACGGTGAAATTCACAGCGTAAATTGTTGATTTTCTTTTTTATATCTCTTACAGTACATTCATATTTATCTGATAACTGCTTCAACTTATCAATTTTTCTCTTATTGTCCTTACAACAACTAATTTTCTTATTCCATAACTCAGATTAGTTATGGGAGTCTTTAATAAATAACATTGTTTTTTCAATATTCCACTCCATGTTGCACGATAAAAGCCGCACCGATCCGTTGACTGCTGGATACATGCGTCCCAGCCCAGCAACAACAGTCAACATGTGGCATGCGGAAAGGCGACTTGATTCGTGTCGCTTTCTGTCTCTTGAATGGAAATACTTTGTGTAGCATGCGACAATGATGCATGCCTCATGTTGCCTCAATGGAATCGCGCCTTTAGACTTTATTAAAGTCTAATCTTTAGATTCTTGGTCTAACTTCAACAATGGGTGGAATGCATAAAACGTAGTACCTGCTAATGCTTCATGTATGTACTATATTTTTGAAGATGTTACTACACTTAAAAAGCATTAAATGCTTTGTAAGTGTAGTAGAACACTTACCATGCATTTGTAAGTGTAGTAATGCTTTGTAAGTGTAGTAAAATCTTCAAAAATGTAGTACATACTTGAAGCATTAGCAGGTACTACGTTTTATGCATTCCACCCATTGATTTGTGGAACCATCAACAAAAAGTTTTTCTTTTTAATAAATATTTTCATTTGTTATTGATTATTTTGTTATGGTCAATAAATGTAAACGAATGTAATAATGTTTTAGCCTTGACAAGTTGTCCCGTGATTCAAATAAACCATAATGGAATGGCATATTGTATAATACAATTATTTTATTTATAACACGATTCAGGATGTTCGAGATGTTATCTAGATTTGTGTAAAATGATTTTACGTATTTACAAAATGTGTCATTTTAGTTTAAAATATTATTTTTCTTCTTTATTGCCTCCATTATAGTATATGATTGTTCCTGTTCCTGTCAAAGTATCCTTAAGCGTTGCATTTTTTTTGGTGAGATCATCAGGATATTACCAAGTAAAAGATGAAGTTGAACGAATACGATGTATTACACAAACGGAAAAAGATATAACGTAACGATGAATATAAGAAATATCGAGAAAATAATGAAATATAGCAGAGCGCGTAGAAAAAGAAAACCAACCAAGTTTGCTCTCAAAGCAATCGGGTACTAATATCCCACTCGAGTATTTTTAAACGACCAGAATCTTTTTGTAATTTTCTACATTATATAGGGTGTAACAAAAATGTAGGTCATAAATTAAATCACATATTCTGGGACCAAAAAGAGTTCGATTGAACCTAACTTACCTTAGTACAAATGTGCACCCAAAAAAAGTTATAACCCTTTAAAGTTACAAAATGAAAATCGATTTTTTTCAATATATCGAAAACTATTAGAGATTTTTTATTGAAAATGGACATGCGGCATTCTTATGGAAGGAGCACCTTAACAAAAAATAACAGTAAAATTTGTACACCTCATGAAAATTTAATGGGGGTTTGTTCCCTTAAACCCCCCAAACTTTTGTGTACGTTCCAATTAAATTATTATTGTGGTACCATTAGTTAGTTTTTAAAACTTTTTTTGGCTCTTAATATTTTTTCGATAAGCCGTTTTTTATCGAGATGCGGCTTCTTTTTTAATATGTTTACATAAAAATTTTATGGGGGTTTTGTTCCTCTAAACCACCCAAATGTTCGTGTACGTTCCAATTAAACTGTTATTGTGGCACCATTAGTTAAAGACAGTGTTTTTAAAACTTTTTTGCCTCTTCGTATTTTTGCGATAAGGCACCTATTATCGAGATGTTGCTTCTTTTTTAATATATGGTTCAAAGTATACCTAAAAATGTAAGTTATAAATAAACTTTCATATTGTTAACAGGTCTCTATACCATAAATAATATACTAATATGTGGTCGATTCAAAAAATATTCAAGATATCTCGATAAATACTAGCTTATCGAAAAAGTGCTAGGCAAAAAAAGTTTTAAAAACATTGTGTTTAACTAATGGTATCACAATAATAATTTATTTGGAACGTATACAAAAGTTTAGGGGGGTTTAAGGGAACAAAACCCCATAAAATTTTTATGGGGTGCACAAATTTCACTATAATTTATTTTTAAGATGGTTCCTGCCGTAAGAATGCCACACGTCTATTTTTAATAAAAAATCTATAATAGTTTTCGATGTATTGAAAAAAATCGATTTTCTTTTTATAACTTCAAAGGGACATAACTTTTTTGTGTGCACGTTTTGTACTAAGGTAAGTTAAGTTCAATCGAACTATTTTTGGTCCCAGAATATGTGATTTCATTTATGACCTGTATTTTTGTTACACCCTGTATAATAACAATATTCTATTTTCTATTGCATATAACAGACTTCATATTGAAAATTTACCTACAAAACCCACCGTGGTAATATTCAAGTCAATATACTATGCAAATACTTGAAATTTATATAAATATAATATATAAAGAAGTCACCTATTTGCTTGCCTCTGGTCATATAGATATTCCAAGGTTAGTTTTTGCATTTTTGAAGACGTAGTACAACTGGAAAGTTGCAATAGCTAATGTAGACGAGTTTTATGTATATGTAATATATTATGGGTTTTTTATTATGTGAGTATAATATATCATTTTTAAAAGACAAAAAAATTATTTAACAAATGGCAACTATTAGAATCAAACATTTTTATTACTATTGTAATATGTACTGTTTAAATGGTTTTATGACAGAACAATATTGTTCCTTATAAATTATAAATTAACATTCTTTTTATTATCAAGCCCATGTCCGGGTAAGGATCTATAGTGCTTTTCCAAATATTTTTCAAAATTTCTTGTAAGTGTGCAGCTCTTTCGGTGCTAGACCTACTGCATATCATCCATCCATCCTATGGCTCTACAGCCCAATTCGAGCCTTGACCTTCCTCAACAAACCTCTTCATTCGTTTAGGATCTGTAGGCATTCATCTCCACGATCGACTGCTAAGAAGATTTTCTGCGTCCTCATCCACATCTTCCCCTGCATTCTTGCATTCAGCAGTTGTACATGGCCTGTCCATTGAAGACGCTTTAGGCGAACATATTGAGATAAAGTTTATTAAAGATTAAAGGGCAAGATTCTTATGAAACATATAATATTCCTTGCCAATATTATGTGTTTCATAATTGTATCTGATTCGCCACTTGTTCTCATTTATAGGGTCTAGTTTTCTAGTATTCGTCTCAGTCCCTTTCTTTTCCTCAGATTTTTTTGTCAATATCCAAGGTTCACATCCATAACTCACTATGTGTTGGATTATGGTCTTGTAGATTCGTATCTTAGCCCTTTTATGTACGTCTCGTGATTTAAATATCTGGTTCATAGGTTCAAAGTATGCCGTATTGGCCAGGATGATCATTCTGTTAATCACTGCATCGTCAATGTTGTCCTATTTCATATAATTTATTTCTTCAAATCTGTATGTTCATGTACCTAATTTTTTTTTATAAAAATTAGTTATGACTTTATAACTAACTAATGATTTTACCCGTCGCCATGCGACGGCGAATCAATTGCCCTATTGGGACCGTGCAAGTTCGGAAAAGCGACACCTGGTTTCTACGCACAGCAACTTTATTCGCACTTTTAATTGTATTGGCCAATTACGTTAGTCCTGGTTGCTGGATAATTGTCAAGACCACAGCCCAAAAAAGTTATAAGAAGAAAAACTAAGACTGAGGTTATGTTATTAAAAAGAAAACAATTATAATATGCAGTAAATAAAATTAATCAGTAATGCAGTACTGCAAGCAAAATACAATTATTAATTAAGTTTAATTTTATATAATATTTGCATATCATATCAATATTGTAGAGCAATATATAATTTTTCTTCTTCAATGACATTAGGTATGAAATACGGTGAAACTTGGTTATAACGTCATTGAAGGGCCCATTAAAAAAATGACGCTATATCAGAGTGACGTTATAACAGAGGTATAGAAAAATGAAATTTTAGCGAGGGAAAATTTTATTACAGCATTATTGCTATATTAGGTATATTACATATATTATTTTTTTAACGAATCTAAGTCCTCTTAAAGGCTTGTAAAATTGTATCCTTGTTTTTAGAATTAAGCCAAGATGACACTCGAATTAACAAGTCCAAATTGCCGACATACATCAGTAATTTTTCGACCACTTTCAAATGTTCTTATGACACGCACTTTATCTTTATTGGGCAAAACCTTCCTTTTAGTACCAAAACTTGCCATATTAAAAAATAAAAAGCTAATTACTAAATTAAAATCTGAAACAGAAAAATTTGACTGTTAGGACGGTACTGGCAAATGAGAAATCGTAGAACTGTTAAGGTAACATAACTGTACAACTGTACACAGAAGGGATGATTTAACTTTCTCACATTCTTGGTAGGAGCGATGTCGCAAAGCCGGAAACGCATTGCACTTTGTTCTTCATAAAATAAAAATATGACAACCTACTGTAAAATTTTATGACGCTATTTATAGACGAGTGTTACTTTATTGTAAGCCGCTAAAACCGAGTTTTTAATAATGTTATTGAATAGTTTTTGGCCGGACCTATTAAAAATTGACGTTACAACCGAGATGACGTAACTACCGAGGACGTAATATCCAAGTTCCACTGTATACGTCAATTTGACAATTCCAATTGACAATATGAATTATTTCAGAAAGTTTCAAGATTTCTCCGATATTTACGCACGATCGTTTCTCATATCCCCTCCAAGTACTTGCACACCGCCAATACAGTCACTGCACTCAATTTTTTGTGACGTGCTCCTATTTTATCGTATCTCCTTCAAATTTTTTCTGACACCCTCCATTTTTCTGATTCCCTCAATTTTTTCTGGCTCCCTCCAATTTTATCTGATACCCTCCATTTTTTCTGACTCGATTTTTTATATTTTTTTATTTGATAACTCGAGAAGGACTTGATTGATTTGGCTACTTTTGATTTGAAATATTTGTAGAAGTCTAAGGAAGAAGCTCTTTACAATATCCCATCAGATATCAAATTTCATTAGCTGTATAGGAAGTGTGTAAAAAATGTGCTCCTTGCTCAAGAATATTTCTATTTTTGACAATATCGAAAATTGATATACAGAAAATATGTTTATAATTAAAAATACTTCTAAAACATGCTTTACTTACAATAATAAAAACTATTTTTCAACATTTTCTCTGCGATAAAGTTGAACATTTAAGTTTGTGCATTAATGCAATACATTTTAATAATTATAAATTTAACGACACAATTCTAAATGCCATATTTAGATCAAACAAAGTGCCAAACGCATGGATTTCACGGGAAACGTAAAAAAGTAAATAAACCCGAACTTAGCCGCAGTTTTAGTGACGTAAATAAAGGAGTTAAGGATTATAATATAACTATGTATATGACAAAATACTCTGGGCTAATTAGCAAAATACAAGGAAAAGTTATTTACCAGCAATGTTATTGCTGGAATCGAATATTATGGTTGTATACAGTGATCAGCGAGCTAATAACCGGCAAAATAACGCAAAAGATGGAAAACATAATACATTGTGAAACAAAAAGAGATGAAACTAGTGGAGGTGGAAATTATCGTTATACAGGTATAAATTAACATTACATTATATAGTTTCGCACCTTTAGACGTATCAAAGAAGTATGACAACTGTCACTGTGACAGTAGATTTTATAAAATACTCCTGTCACAGACGTCTAAAGATGGGAAACTATGTAATGTAATGTTAATTTATAAGTACGTTTATATCGATAATTTCCACCTCCACTACTTTCATCTCTTTTTGTTTTGCAACGTATTATGTTTTATAACATATATATATATATATATATATATATATATATATATATATATATATATTATATATATATATATATATATATATATATATATATATATATATATATATATATTATATATATTATATTAATTAACCAGATCACATATCAATATGTTTTCAATCTCAGGGCGAATTATAAAATTAATTACTTACTTACGTGGCTTCTCAGTATTTCTCAATGGTTCCTAATCGGGATAGGAAAGAAAAGAGTAAAATAATACACACATATGGGTTACAATTATAATCAAAATATTGTTTATTTTATTTAAATGGCAATCACTGCTTAATATGTGATAGATCTTATTATTCTTAAACATAACATTTACAAATGGGAATCTTATTTCCTTTTGGTTTCCAATTGAAAGTTTTTATTAACATTTAACTATTAGGATTTATTAGCAACAATTCTATTTAAGTTTGATGAAGCTTTTCTGATATTATTGATTATGTTCTTCAATTTATAATGTGGTATTTAATACGAAAAACCCATACATTCATGTCCAAACAAATGAGACTGACCTTTTTCTGGTGAACTGAGAATGTCTTCACACAAGACCCGTTTCCTGCTATCCTTGGCTGCGATCAAAACCTCGTCCTGGCTTTCAGTAATGTTCTCCTTTGAAGATTAGCTCGTATAGCTCTCGTTCCTGCTTCTGTCGTGATGCTGTGTTCTACCTTTTTCGAAACTGCAATCAGCTACCGGGACACTCTTGGCTCAAGGAGGTTCTTTACTCTCAACCTGGCCTACCTCTCGTTCCACGATAGATCTCCACACTCACGGAACTACACCGGCTTTCTCACTCTCCGTACACTACCGTCTACTACTGGACTTCACTTCTCGACAGCTCAAAACATTCTCATCTATCTTTTTCATTCATTCCCCTACTTTCTAAATATCCCTTCCAGATTCACAAATCAACCTTCCACCACCAACTCTCATTCGCAGTATTCCTCAAAACCAATTTTTAATCTTTCTAAATATGCTTAATGGATTTCAAAAAAAAAATAGTTAATTCCCATTCTAAAATTACTTTCTACTATTTACAAAATTTAATGACCTATTATCTACTTCAACTGAGTCTTATTTAGCATAGGCTAATGATCGAACCTTCCGCGAACAACGATAATGGTACGCGCCATTCACTTTGTTTATTCTAAGCGCATTGTCCCGAGTTTCGTATGCTTCTTCTAATCACTTCTTAAAATTAAATATAACAATTTGTTGTATACAGGTTGTTCTAAATTTATATGCCCGTGGTTGAAAAAATTGAAAATATTTTATATTAAATTGAATTCTGTTTATAATTATCAAAATTTAATTTTCATATCAAATAGAAATATAATATATATATATATATACAGGGTGTCCCGAAAAGAATGGTCATAAATTATACCGCACATTCTGGGGTCAAAAATAGTTCGATTGAACCTAACTTACCTTAGTACAAATGTGCTCACAAAAAAAGTTACAGCCTTTTGAAGTTACAAAATGAAAATCGATTTTTTTCAACATATCGAAAACTATTAGAGATTTTTTATTGAAAATGGACATGTATAATTTTTATGTCAGGAACATCTTAAAACAAAATTATAGTGAAATTTGTCCACCCCATAAAAAATTTATGGGGATTTTGTTCCCTTATACCCCCCCAAACTTTTGTGTACGTTCCAATTAATTCATGATTGTGGTACCATTAGTTAAACACAACGTTTTTAAAACTTTTTTGCCTCTTAGTATTTTTTCGATAAGCCAGTTTTTATTGAGATGCGGCTTCTTTTTCAATATATTTACGTAAAAATTTTATGGGGGTTTTATTCCTTTAAACCCCCCTAATGTTTGTGTACGTTCCAATTAAACTATTATTGTGGTACCATTAGTTAAACACAGTGTTTTTAAAACTTTTGTCTCTTAGTATTTTGTTCATAAGTCACCTTTTATCGAGATGTAGCTTCTTTTTCAAAATATACCTAAAAATGTAAATTATAAATAAATTTTCAGATTATTAACAGGTCTCTATAACCGTACTTAACCATATACAAATATGTGGTGGATTCGACAAATATTCAAAATATCTCGATAAACACTGGCTTATCGAAAAAGTACTAAGAGGCAAAAAAGTTTTAAAAATAATGTGTTTAACTAATAGTGCCACAATAATAATTTAATTGGAACGTACACAAAAGTTTGGGGGGGTTTAAGGGAACAAAACCCCCATAAAATTTGTACGGGGTGCACAAATTTTACTTAATTTTTTTTTTAAGATATTGCTGTCGTAAAAATGCCACATGTCAATTTTCAATAAAAAATCTCTGAGAGTTTTCGATATATGAAAAAAAATCGATTTTCATTTTGTAACTTCAAAGGGCTGTAACTTTTTTTGTGTGCACTATTGTATATAGGTAAGTGAGGTTCAATCAACCTATTTTTGACCCCAGAATCTGTGGTATAATTTATGACCAATCTTTTCGGGACACCCTGTATATATATATATATATATATATATATATATATATATATATATATATATATATATATATATATATATATATATATATATATATATAAATTTGGTTATTGGGTTATGCAGCAAATGAAAAAGTGTACTCTTTTAAATTTCTTTAATCCGAGCTTTCGGTTAAGATTTTAACCATCATCAGGGTGCTACAAAGATATTTTTGGTGTAAGATAATATGAAAACATGTATAAAATTTTGTACTTACAAACTTATTGAGGATATTTCAAATATGGTGTAACTAAAATGAGAATCAAACTTAACATGGTCATGTAAATGCATTTACATGACCATGTTAAGTTTGATTCTCATTTTAGTTACACCATATTTGAAATATCCTCAATAAGTTTGTAAGTACAAAATTTTATACATGTTTTCATATTATCTTACACCAAAAATATCTTTGTAGCACCCTGATGATGGTTAAAATCTTAACCGAAAGCTCGGATTAAAGAAATTTAAAAGAGTACACTTTTTCATTTGCTGCATAACCCAATAATCAAATTTATATAATTACTGTCAGCAAAGACTCATTGTCTTCTTATATATATATATATATATATATATATATATATATATATATATATATATATATATAATATATTAATAATATAGGTATGCAAAGTCCGCAGATAGTGTGCTACTTTTTTTATAAACAAAATGGCGCCCGAAAATCGTGTTTTTTAAAATTTTTGCTCTGTAACTCCAAAGATTTTAACTTTACGCCAAAAACACCCAAATAAAAATTCATCGTAATTAAATTCTGCATAAAGACGTGTTTTTCCCGATTCACATCGACGAAAATTTTCCCCGGAAAATGCGGGTTTTTCCAAAAAAATCTTTAATTTTCAACTAAAATTTTAGATAAGTAATTGTTTATCGATAATTAAATAACTTGGTAATATAAAAGCTCTTTTCGTATAGGTAATAACTCCAGAAGCCGATGGAAATCGAATGAACAGTTTAGCAACAATTGAATTGTTAATTAAAAATTTACGGTCGCTATAATAACCACAATAATTATGATACATAAGAATAACTATGATTTTTGATTAAAAAGACACTGTATCTATCTAATGTACTTTATAGCATTGAAATTGGACTATTTAAGCGGCCTCAGGAATATTTTAAAATTATAAACAATTTATTGGCTTATAAACAATTAGAATATCTCGGGAAATCATGAAAACGGTATTGAAAAAAAAAAGCGGCAGCACGCTTCTTTTAAAAGAACAAACGTTTAATTGTGATGAGTGGTTCCTGAGATACAACCGGTAAAAGTTGACCGGCATTTACGGCAAAGATATAAACAATAGGATCATAATTTTTGAACCATCATCTTTTTAGTTTTGTCCTCTTTCTCCACACCAATTTGCATATCTTTAAAATATTCATAACATATATTATTATAATAAAAACTATCTAAACTAATATAAACTAATTAGGTTGGAGAACATGTAATCTCAAAGTTCAAAATCGGTATACGTTAAAAAAATGCATTTTCTCGGCTTCTCATGGAGCAATTTTCTTCATTCTTTTTTTGTTTTCAAATAACTCGAGTAGAGCCATCCAACTAACGCATTATTAAATGTCAAACTTGCTTTTGTTTTGTTATAATATAGGGTGGCCGGAAAGTCCCTTTACACTAATAATAATAATGTTTCAACATCTAGCCAATATTTATTTGCTTTTCGGCGCATGCGCATCTTCAAGGGCACCTATTTGGTCACACAGACAGACAACAATTGATGCGATTGAAACATGATGGCGGCCACAAGAGAGTCTACAATTGAAGCGTGCCAATTACTGCTTCAACACTTTCCGAGAGCATGTGACAAACAAAATGTTCTGTTCAACGATAAGTTTGCGATTTCTCGAAATCAAAATGTTTATTTCTGGGCAAATGACATCCTTCATTTCTTTGAGGAAGTGAAAAAACCCCATCTCATGTTATGGCATGGGCTGGAATTATTTCAACTTATCTGTTGGGGCCATATTTTTTTGAAGGCTCCATAACTTATCACACTTATTTATCTGCAGATAATCAAAGAAAGGTTATTATTGCAATTGACAGCTCGGGGCACTGCTGACACTATTTCTTTTCAACAAGATGGCGCCTCATCCCATTTTCCCCCAATCTTCCTGAACCGATGCATGGATTGGACGTGGTTCTCCAATTTCTCGGCCTCCAAGACGTCCATATTTGATAGCGTCGGACAATTCACTGTGGAATTTCATTAAAGAGAACGTTAGAAATGCAGATGTTTCGAACGAGGACTTGCGAAACGGAGTGCGCCCAGCTTTTACGTCATACGTCAGTAACTCCGGACATGCTGAGATGGATGAGCATACGAACATGGCGTCGTACCAAGTTGTGTTGCGGCAATGCAGGTATTCACACCCATGTTTTAGATAAATAAATAATTAATAAATAACTTGCAAATAAAATTGTGTTATTTTTTCCGTCTGTTGTATAAAAAAAAAATAATTCATTAGTGTAAAAGGACTTTCCGGCCACCCTATAGATTAATTTATTTATAAGAAAAGAGAACTTTTACCGTTAAAACACAAATATTCTCATTTGAAAGCTGTATAATTATTTAAACAATCTTTATTTAAACAAATTAAAAATTTTTGTTATAATCAATAAATTAATTTATTATAACAAAACAAAAGCAAGTTTAACATTTAGTAATGCGTTAGTTATATGGCTCTACTCGAGTTACTTGGGAACAAAAAAAGAGTGAAGAAAATTGCTCTATATGAAGCCGAGAAAATGCATTTTTTTAACGTATAGCGATTTTGAACTTTGAGATTACATTTTCTCCAACCTAATTTTTGATTGGAATTTTGCTAATTTTGGCAATTTTCACTAGTAATATCGATAGTTTTTATTATAATAATATATATTATGAGTATTTTAAAGATATGAAAATTGGTGCAGAGAAAGAGGACAAAAATAAAAAGGTAATGGTTCAAAAATTATGATCATATTGTTTATATCTTTGCCGTAAATGCCGGTCAACTTTGACCGGTTGTATCTCAGGAACCACTCATTACAATTAAAGGTGTTTTCTTTTAAAAGAAGCGTCCTGTCGCTTTTTTCCAATTCCGTTTTCATGATTTAATTTAATTTAATATTTCCCGAGATCTATTTGTTTATAAGCCAAAAAATTGTTTTTAATTTTAAAATATTCCTGAGGTCGCTTAAGTAGTAGTCCAAGTAATGAATCATAAAATAGGACAAAACCTCGCAATTTTTACAGAATAGATCGATTTGCTTAAAAATTTGAGAATAAGTAGTAGATAATCCAAGGATCAAAATCTATATGAGGCCGAAAGGCGCTTTTACCACGAGGGTGGTTGCCACCCCATCTTGAGGGTGGAATTTTTTTGTTTGATTTTGACTTCAAAGGTTGGTAAAAACATTCATTCTAAACAAAGAACGTTCTATACATTTTTTTGATAAAATTAATAGTTTTCGATTTATTCGTTACCGAAAGTGTTAGTTTTATATCGAACAAATCAATGTTTTTAATCAGTTTTCTGCTAATAACTCAAAAAGTTTTCGTTTTATCAAAACAACTTTGCTGAACAAAAATGTACCTTTTGCAAAAATAAACAAAACAGTTTTTTTATTTTCTTTAAGATCAACAGTAATCGAGCTATACTTTATTATATGTTAGCTCTTCTTCGTCAAATGCTAAATATTGTAGTTTCAAACTCAAAAGACGGGAAAACTGTGCCCTTTTCGAGGATAACTTGTTTAAACTAATTTAAAGTATTTAAAAATATCTATCTACAGAAATAAAAAAAAGTTTCTAGCTCAAAAAATAAGTGACTTATTATGGAAAGAATGTCAGTCCCTATTTTTTTCAGCGATAAAGTGATCAGAACTTCCTCCTACTTATCACTCTAATTAAAATTAGTCATTATAGATCAATCAAGTAAAAAATAAGCCGTTTTTCGACATAATTGAAAAGACGAGGTTTGACAGTTGAAATGTGTAGTATGAAATATTACAAAAAGGCTACCATCTTGGGATTCATCAATTTTTTAGTGGAACAATTTTTAAATAAACAATCAAAACGTCAAACTTAGTTTTGTGCTCATAACTTAAAAACTTGTTTATTTAGAGATTTGACGTCCACAGGTAACTTTTTTAGAACAAAAAGATACATCGAATGAGATACGCTTAATGAAAATCGGTTAATAAACAAAAAAGTTATTGCAAAACGGACAACAAAATCACTGTTTTTGAATATTGTTAATAACAATTTTATTGTTTATTAAAATATGTTTAAATATACCTAAACTTGAGGGCATTATGGTGTTTGAATGGTGTGCAAAAAATGGTCCAGATCTGTTAAATAGTTTTCGCAAAATTGAATTCGTTTATATTTTTTTTTTTGAAAAACGAGCTAATTTCTGAGGCTGGTCCAGTTAATACGGCTGAATGTATCTCAATAATCCGGGGCTCATTTCCTTCGTTAAGATGTATACTAATAGCCTATGAAAAAAAAAGTAAAAAAAATTACATGTACGTACACAAAATTATTTGTTAATAAATAGCAGTTTTTAAACTTATAAACAATTACAATAATTTCGTAGAAATTAGATCAAATTAAATGGCAATAAAAAATACGGAAAGCTGGTTAAAATACACAACTTCTAAAAAAAATTTTAGTTCCTACGACCCTTGGGCTCTGAGATAGCCCCTTTTTTTTTTTAAACAATCACTGTTACGTTAATTAACAACACTAAGATCTGAAATTAACCAATCTTTTATAAGAAAAGTCAAAGTTTTTAAGAAAGTTTTTAGCAAGAAAAAATGTTAAAAATTGTTTAAACAGTAGTGTTATAAACAGAGAGTATTTTGTGTTGCGACTAAAGTAAAAAAAAAATAATGGGCGTAGCCGAATCAGAATAAATTCGCGGACTACCATTCGCGAGCGCTAGACCGTTGCAGCCCATTTTTAACATTGACAGTATACCGGATTTGAAGCTTAATATTATATTTATATATTTTGGTAAAAACTTGAATTTTATGAATATTATTATGTTGCACATTTATTTAGTAAAATTATATTTTAAATACATAAATTTAAAAAATAACAATAAAAAGGCCACTTCAAAAAAGGTTTATACATCCCATTAGCTGCTTTGTTTTGGATAATTTTGCAATGAAAATAAGATAAATGGTATTATTTTGTATCATAGATAAAAAATAGTTAACGTGGTACAGTAGAACCCGATTGGTAGGTAGAGGCCATTTTTTCTTCTCTATTTTGAATCCGTGTGTAGTCCAGGCTGTATCGTCGACCCCGTTAGGTAAATTATTTCGATTCGTATTTTTTGCACAAACTTACTCAAAAAGAAGTTCCTTATAACAAATCCAGAGGGTACCAAGAGCTACCGCGACCGGAAAATTGTTTAAACAATTTTTTCATTAGTTTTATGTTTACTTATACAAGTTGGGTGACAAACTGTTTAGTTTATAATTTTAATCAACGCAGCATTAAAACATAGGTCCTGAAGAAGTTTTCTGGAAAATTTCAAGTCAAAATATGCAACAGAAAAAAAGTTACGCGACCTTATAGACGAGTGGTACTCCCCCCCAAAAAAAACGCTAATTTCTCGACATATCAACCACGGTGTGGTGAATGGCTAATTTTGGTATTACTTAATGTTTTTGATAATGCTGAAAACGAAAATGAGGTTTATTTTGAATTTTAGATGGGGAAACATTCTCAAAGTCGCAATTTTACCCTAAAAATAAAAAAAAATGAAACCACGTTTTTCTTAAAATTAAAAGTTTTACCACTTTTTTTCTATAAAACATTTTGTTCTCTGTACTCTGGATTTTAACATAAAATTAATTAAACAGCTAAATTTCAAATTTTGTCACTCAACTTTTGCGATTAAACTTTGAAATTCAAGAATCTGCACCTTTTACTTCAAACAATTTATAACTTTCTTTATAGCAAGACAGAAATATTGAAGCAGGTCCCATTGTCTTCAGAAAGGTGAGAAATATATACTATAAAAATTTCAGAAAAAAATATTACAATGGAACAGAGTTGTAGCAAGTTAAACGCAAAAAACGTGATTTTTTTTTATTTTTAGGGTAACATTGCGATTTTAATAATATTCCCCCACGTAAAATTCAAAACAACCCTAATTTTCGTTTTCAGCACCATTAAAAATATAAAGTATGACCAAAATTAGTATCAGTATCTCGAGAAATGAGCTTTTTTTGGGGTGTGCCGCTCGTCTATAAAGTCACATAACATTTTTCCTATTGCATATTTTAAATTAAATTTTTTTGGAAAACTTCTTCATGAATTATATTTTATTTCTGTGTTAGTTAAAATTATAAACTAAAAAGTTTGTCACTCAACTTTTTTAAGTAAACATGAAACTAACGAAATCTGGCGACAAAATGTTTAAAAATTAACAACTTCTCTTTTAACGTGTTTAATCATTTTGTACAAATCTCATTATTATCTAAATGCTTCAAAGATAACACAGTCAAATTTTCAAAAGGAAATATTTACAGCGACCAAAAATACAGTGAGTTAAAATTGAAAAATCATCAAAATTGATTTTTCGCATTTTTGCATAAAATTTGATTTTTGAACATGTTCCATTAATTCTAGAAAAAAATAAACTCCATATTCGGATTCAGAGACCTCGAAAACATAAGGAATGACGAAAATT
Organism: Diabrotica virgifera virgifera; assembly: GCF_917563875.1. NCBI lineage: Eukaryota > Metazoa > Arthropoda > Insecta > Coleoptera > Chrysomelidae > Diabrotica > Diabrotica virgifera. Next base: position 141,268,057 of record NC_065446.1, on the reverse strand, counting down.
TGTCATTCACCTTAAAGTTGATTTTTGTGGTCGCCATAACGTAATTTTAGAAGTTGCTGCCGGTCGCCAACAGCGCCCACTATTCAGTCAGTCGACTACGCCCGCTATTTTTTACTTTAGACGGAACGCAAAATACTCTTTGTTTATAAAACTCCTGTTTAAACAATTTTTAACATTTTTTCTTGCTAAAAACTTTCTTAAAAACTTTGACTTTTCTTATAAAAGATTGGTTAATTTCAGATCTTAGTGTTGTTAATTAACGTAACAGTGATTGTTTTAAAAAAGGGGCTATCTCAGAGCCCAAGGGTCGTAGGAACTAAAATTTTTTTTAGAAGTTGTGTATTTTAACCAGCTTTCCGTATTTTTTATTGCCATTTAATTTGATCTAATTTCTACGAAATTATTGTAATTGTTTATAAGTTTAAAAACTGCTATTTATTAACAAATAATTTTGTGTACGTACATGTAATTTTTTTACTTTTTTTTTCATAGGCTATTAGTATACATCTTAACGAAGGAAATGAGCCCCGGATTATTGAGATACATTCAGCCGTATTAACTGGACCAGCCTCAGAAATTAGCTTGTTTTTCAAAAAAAAATTATAAACAAATTCAATTTTGCGAAAACTATTTAACAGATCTGGACCATTTTTTGCACACCATTCAAACACCATAATGCCCTCAAGTTTAGGTATATTTAAACATATTTTAATAAACAATAAAATTGTTATTAACAATATTCAAAAACAGTGATTTTGTCGTCCGTTTTGCAATAACTTTTTTGTTTATTAACCGATTTTCATTAAGCGTATCTCATTCGATGTATCTTTTTGTTCTAAAAAAGTTACCTGTGGACGTCAAATCTCTAAATAAACAAGTTTTTAAGTTATGAGCACAAAACTAAGTTTGACGTTTTGATTGTTTATTTAAAAATTGTTCCACTAAAAAATTGATGAATCCCAAGATGGTAGTCTTTTTGTAATATCTCATACTACACATTTCAACTGTTAAACCTCGTCTTTTCCGTTATGTCTAGTAAAAACCTAACTTGATTGGCCTATTAACCTTATTTGGTCTTGTATATTTATGTACTATTAATAGGTTCTAGAGGTTTGACCGGGTTAGAATGATTAGTTTTAAAAAAAAAATGGAGTTAAAAGCAAATAACAAATTTTTGAAGTTTGGTATAAAATGCCTTTTTCTTCAGAATAGAAATATTAGCATCAGCTACACGAAAAAATATTTTTCCGCAAATCGCCAGGAAATTTTGACATTCCTGTCAAAATTTCTTGAAGAAAAAGTCAGGACTTCCTTACTGTAAGGAAATGTCATTTCCTTACTGTAAGGGCTGGTTGTTCGAAAGCTAGTCAAAAATGATCATTATCAAATATTTAATTACTGTCACAACTGTCAATTTCAACTTTGATTTTGTTGCTGAAAACATAACTACGGATTACAATTATGAAAATAGTTAATCAATTATGTTAATAATTGTTATGTTAATTGATTAACTGATCTCATAATTATAATCAATTATGTTTTCAGCAACCCAACCAAAGTTGATATTGACAGTTGTGACAGTAATTAAATATTTGATAGTGATCATTGTTGATTAGCGTTCGAACAACCGGCCCTAAGGAAATGATATTTCCGTACAGTTGTTAGTTTGACAATTCAACCTCAATACGTTTCCATAGTAACCCAAGTAATTTTATTAGGAATTTCAAAGCACCATTTATTTGGGAATAAAATTATCGCGTTTTTTTTAAATCAATCAATATCTGTCGAATTTTAAATGATTTGCGGAAAAATAGTATGTTACCTCGTAGGAAAAGCCACATTCCTGGACTCTGTGTTGCTAAGTCTCGGCTTGCGCCTCGACTTAGCAATCTTCACAGTCGTCCAGGAATGTTAAGCTTTTCCTACCCGGTAAACAATGTACTATAAATATAAAATTGTAGCTTATTTAATTCCCAACAACGGGGTTAGCAAAAATTTTTTCTACGGCAAAAATTGAGTGAACTTTTGACAATTAAAATTTGTAATAACATGCAAAAACCACCTTTACCAACCCTTTTACAGTCACCTCTTTTTGTGACTGAGGATTTTAAAAGGATTTAGTATTAACAGCCTTATAGATCTTGTAGAAACCTACAAAATTCTTTTTTACCAAATTTCTAGGATAAAGTTACCGTTAAAAAATCAATATATTTTTTGAAAAAAAAAGGAGAAATCCAATTGGAAGCATAATAATGTAAGTTAGCGGTGTTTTTAGTCATTGGCCTTATTCATATTTCTTTATTTATGTATTAGTAATAGATTCCAGAAGTTTGACTGGCTTAGAATGATTCGTTTTTAAAACACTTTAGTTAAAAGCGAATAACGAATTTTTGTAGTTTGGTAAAAAATGCCAATTTCTTCAGAATAGAAAGATCATCATAGCATCAAAGATACGAAAAAATGTTTCAATATGAAATTGTAGGTTATTTAATTCCTAAGAAATTGGTTTGCAAAAAAAATTTCTACGGCAAAAATTGAGTGAATTCTAAATGAGTATAATATCGAAAAACATTAATTTTTTCGATACAAAAATAACACTCTCGATAGCGAATAAATCGAAAACTATTAATTTTATCAAAAAAATGTATAGAACATTTTTTGCTTAGAATGAATGTGTTTATCAACTTTTGTGATCAAAATATAATAAAAAATTTCCACCCCGAGATGGGGTGGCAACCACCCCCATGGTAAAAGCGCCTTTCGACATCATATAGATTTTGATCCTTATCCACTATCCACCACTTATTCTCAAATTTTCAAGCAAATCGATCTATTCTGTAAAAATTGCGAGGTGAAAAGCTTCGGTTCCTGGACTATAGGTCAATTTCAATTCTGAAAATTACATTAGATAGGTACAGTGTTTTTTTATACAAAAATAATAATTATTCTTATGTATCATAATTATTGTGGGTATTATAGCGAACGTAAATTTTTAATTAACAATTCAATTGTTGCTAAACTGTTCATTCAATTTTCATCGGCTTCTGGAATTATAATCTATGCGAAAATAGCTTTTATATTGTTAAGTTATTTAATTATTGATAATCAACTACTTATCTAAAATTTTAGTTGAAAATTAAAGTTTTTTTTGGAAAAACCCGCATTTTCCGGTGAAAATTTTCGTCGAAGTAAATCGGGAAAAACACGCCTCTATGCAGAATTTAATTACGGTTAATTCTTATTTGGGTGTTTTTGGCGTAAAGTTAAAATCTTTGGAGTTATAGAGCAAAAATTGAAAAATACGATTTTCGGGCGCCATTTTGTTTATAAAAAAAAGTAGCACACTATCTGCGGACTTTGCATACCTATATTATTAATATATATAATCATAAGCTTCGATTCCAGCAATAAAATTGCTGGTAAATAACTTTTCCCAAAAATGACCTATTCTCCGATAATCTGCCCAGACTACAATAAATAACATTGTTGTTTTTTTAGTATTTTCTTTACAATTTCATCACATTTTCTCACCTTTTAGACCTTCCTTGGACTTCTACAAATGTTTTAAAATCGAAATTAGCTAGTTCGATTTAGTCATTCTGGAGCTGTTATAAAAAAGATATAACAAAAATAAAATGACGGTAATTAAGCGCCATTCAATGTTTACATATCGAAACCACCGGACAGACTACGTGACTTGTCGCATTAGGATTCTATAAGATTGGTTATTTTATGTAAAGCTGCATATCTCGTATAGAATTCGCACGGCTATTTTAAAAGTTCAAAGCTTCTTAAACCCCCGCTGTGTTTATGTCTTGGTTTACCCCGTATACCGGTATACCACAATAATTGTGCATACGTCTAGGCTAGGCACTATAATTGTGAACCTGGTATAATTGAAATACTACAGCACACCTCGTATATTTGACAAAAAATTGTTTTGCGCAAAGGTTGGTGTTGACCATATTTAAACTGGATAACAATCACGTAAACATATCTGATGGTTTTTATAAAAAACGATATCCTTTATTAGAAAACTTTAATGTTTCTGCTGCCTTCTCTGTATGAAATATAATCAACTATTTACAACACATGTTTAAAAAATTAATATGCTAGGTAGGTGTTTGAAAATGACAAAGTGATCTCATATGGATCATAATTACCATGTGAAAATCGAGCAATAAATAATCCGAAAACGCTCGCTATTCACTAAGGAGATGAAACCGATTAGCATTTTTCATATTAGTCCAGAGAAATAAGAGTTTTCTCGTGACACATCCCCCTCCAGGCCGAAACCAAATTTTTTGAGTAGTATGGACATCTATATTAATAACCTATATGTTTCCTGCAGCCGATTTTGATGATATACATAGTTATAAACAAATAAAGATCAAAAAACGGTAAATTTTCACTTTTTTCGTCTATAACCAAAAAGTTAAGCATTTTAAACAAATTTGAGAGTAAGAAACTCATAAATCGTCTAAAAAATTTCAATATGACGTTCGCTGAATATGTCTATCCTTATTGGTTGCTTAGAAAATTGCAAAATAAATCATAAATTTTGAGTTTTTATAAATATTCATAACTTATGTAAAAATTAACTTAAAACCTTCTTATTACACGAATTGCTGAGACTTCTGGTTCTTAAATTATATTTTAAATTTCAAAGCAATTGGTCAAATAGTTTAAAAGTTATTTAATTTGTTTATCCCAAATTAATTTTTTTTGCAACACTACAAGTCAGAAAATTTTACAGTAAGACTTCTGACAGTTTATGGAAGAAGAACACTTATACTATTGACTTAATTAAAAAAAAATGACAAAAAGTAATTTTAAACAGTGTAAAATTATTTTTCAAAAACACGTCGATTCTTTGCTTACTTATAAACAATTAGAATAACTTTTTAACCGTTACACGTAGAAAAATTATTTTTTCATATTTGGAAAGACTGAATTTTTATACACATTTAGAAAGAAAAAAATTGTCCTAGGACACTTAGGGACGAAGTTAGCCCCCCCTTTTTTAATTTACATGTTTTTGCAAAATAATTTTGCAGTATTTAGAATTATTTTTTGTCATTTTTTTTTAATTAAATTAACAGTATAAATCTTCTTCTTTCATAAACTATCCAAAGTATTACTGTAACTTCATCATTTTCTGACTTATAACGTTGCAAAAAAAATTAATTTGGGATAAACAAATTAATATTTTAAACTTTTTAAACTGTTTGACCAATTGCTTTGAAATTTCGGGTTTAATTTAAGAACCAGAAGTCTCAGCATTCTGTGTAATAAGAACGTTCTAAGTTAATTTTTACATAAGTTATGAATATTTGTAAAAACTCAAAATTTTTGATTTATTTTGCAATTTTCTAAGCAACCAATAAGAATTGACATATTCAGCGAACGCCATATTGAAGTTTTTTATTCGCGGTGTGCAAGTACTTGGAAGGGGAAACGAGAAACGACCCTGCGGGAGTCGCGGAGAAATATTGCAACTATCTTAAATAATTCATATTGTCAATTGAAATTGGCAAATTGATGTATATTCCATACCTTCTGTCAATGAAGCAGAAAAATTATATATTGCTCCACAATATTGATATGATATGCAATTATTAAATAAAGGTAAATTTAATTAATTTTATTTTGCTTGCAGTACTGCATTTTAATAACTAATTTTATTTACTACATGCAATTGTTGACGTTTTCATAACATAACCTGAATCTTATTTTTTCTTCTTATTATATTTTTGGGCTATGGCTTTAACAATTATCCAGTAACCAGGACTAATATAATTGGCCAATATAATTAAAAGTGCGAATTTTAGTATAGAGCGTAGAAATAGGGGTCGCTTTGCCGAACTTGCACGGTCCCAATACGATTTATGAGATTCTCACTCACAAGTTGATACCATTAAAATTTAGGCTCCAAAATTTTTCAAAATTTAGCTTTTAAAAATTTTTTCAAAAAATTTTATTATTTTTTTAATAACTCCGTTAATTTTTGCGATATCAGGTTCACATAAAAACCATTTGAAAGTTAATTCCAAGGGCTATTAAGCCACATTGAATTTAATCTTTTAAACCCCTTTTTTTTTTAAATAAAATGTTAAATGGTCCCGGTTACATGGTTCTCGCAGCAATATTTAAGCTTTAAACGGATTTATCTCGGTTATTTTTTACCTTACAAAGAAATGGTAAAAAGGTAAAATATTTGATACAGAAAAAACTAAAATTTGGTTATATATAATTTTTTACTTATATTGAGTATTTTTGGAGTTACTATCAAAAGAAAATGAAAATTATGATAATTTTAAAAATTCTGATTTTTTTTAAATTATATCTTTTTTTTTCAAAAATATGCATTCTATACCAGTCAAAATTGTTGAGATCATTACTTATGCTAACATAAAGAAACTCTTATAAGGATTACTATACATAAATTTTAATTTTTGTGGAAATGGCGTATGTTTTATTTTTCACTATTTCCTAAAAAATTCGAAAGGTTTCTCTTATTTTTTCATCATAACTTGCTTAATTTTGATGCTATTAACTTCTTCTGGAGCTTTGATATGTATTCAAAGTACTTTGATAAGTGTTTAGCAGGTATATTTTATAGAATGCATTGTTTTCCAGTTATATATGAAAAAACATCAGGTGGGTCGCCAGACATAAAAGGTTGGGAACCACTGGTTTAGTTCATTAAGTGAGGAGTGTATTCAATTTTTTATTATCTTCAATTTTGGTAATAAGAACTTTTTTGTAAAAGCTTATAGTTTTTGATTTATACGTGAAAAACAGCTTTAAAACATGCATTTTTTTACGAACAAATAAAATCTTTGATCTTTAATAACTCAAAAAGCATTGATTTATATTAATAACTTTGTATAACAAATTTTGCTTAGAATTTGTTCATCTATCAACTTATGCTATTATTTTTAATAAAATAATTTTCCTTCCTTCAAGGTAAAAGCACAAGTTAGCATCATGTCACCTTTGTTCCTTGAGGTATTCTCTAATTACTCACCAATTTTCATGAAAATCGATGGAGGTTTAACGAAATCGAAGGTGAAAACTTTCAGTGACTGCAATATAGAAAATAGGTGTTATATGTGCAATATAATTGCTAACACCATGATAGCTTATAAATTCAGGTTGGTGATATCCAAATGCAAAAAAGGCTGGTGATATCCAAATTGTTGGAGCATATTGTTGGAATTGTAATATATTCCTGCTATTTTTGGCAGGAATTGTTTTGAGTTTCAAATAAATGTTATTATGTTGTGTGCTGGACGCTTTATTATGTCTAGCAGGAAGTTCGACGGTCTGCTGCACGGAGAACTCATGCTATAAATGCTACAAATTGCTCTGAGGGGTACATTTTCTTTGTGAATTTTTGGCAATCTTCTACGAGATCAAAATTCCTTGAGTAAGATTGTCAAAAAAGACATCACAAAGATACCATAATTTTAAATGAGAATCCAAAGAAAGCCGCTAAAATTATCGGAGTTCCAATTTGGGAAAGGTGATTTTGTAAAATACTATTAAAATATTTTCTCGACATTTTCGCGTGGTGGTGACTAAACTCATAAAATCCCATTATTCTACTAACCATTGCGCGTTTCGGAATATTATTCATAAATATATATTTGGATAAAGGAAACGCGATATCCGTTTTTCCTATTTGGTAAAGATCAAGAGGAAACAGAAGTTTTAACAATTAATCATCTTTCTATTTTAAAGAACTTTTGGTACTTCAACTATTACGAAAGAATATAAATATCGTCTAATATTCTAGCTAGACTATTATAGCCAGGGAGGTAGTGTCAAATTTGACCGGAGCATTTTAGCATGGCTGGTTTCTTATTATTTAGGTAGGTGTTCCAAAGCTTATTAACAAATGATGTGTCAGCTGGCCCAAAACCGGGGATTTTAGTCAAAAAAAGGTGAAACATGAAAGTTGATGGACCAACGCTACAGCTTAAATGTCAAGTATTTATATACGTTACTCAGAACATTTAATGGACTTGCTTACTTGGTACCAACCTTTCACTCAGGAGATCGGGGTTCAAATCCTGGCGCGGAAAATTCTTTTTGTTTTTTAAATTGACATTTTATTTTGAAAAATATTTATTTTTATAATACCACGTTTTTATTATTTATACGAGACAATATAAAAAAATCTGTATGTCTTTTATAGAATTATGCATAGAACTTATGAAATAGCATATATACATTTGATCATAAATATTATGATTGACCTTAATAAGCAAAATGGTTGTACATGAACCCCTGAAGCTTCCTGAGTTAGTACGACCAATCTAAGTGAAAAAGGGGGTTGGCCTCCCCACCCCCCTCCCGACATTTTTTTATCTTTTTAGACAAACTGTTTTTTGCATAATTTTATGTGATGTAAAACCAAAAGATACATACAACAATAATTTTTCACTTTTCTATCACCAACCCCCATTTTTTTAATAGCAATCTAATTATTTTCCTGTTCTCTATAACATATAAAAATGAATTTTTGTCTGTATGTCCCTTATAGAATCGTAAACTATGCATTTAATCATATGATGACCTCAAGCAAAGTTTTTGTACTTACATGAACCCAGGAAGGAGTTAATACTTAATAATATATACTTAATAATAATTAATAGAGTTAAAAGAATTAATACTTTTTTATTATTAACTAGCTGACCCGGCAAGCTTCGTACCGCCTTAAAACTAAATAATGTTTGAATTAAATGTTTAATACCTAAAATTACCAGAAAGCCAAAAAATACTAAAAAATATTGCGTACCCATACTTTTTTCTACCAAATGCATAGTTTACGATTCTATAAGGGACATAGGTACAGACAAACATTCATTTTTATATATTATAGAGAATAGGGAAATATTTAGATTGCTATTAAAACATGGGGGTTGGTGATAGAAAAGTGAAAATTTAGGGTTGTATCTTTCGGTTCTACAACATATAAAATTAAGAAAAAACAGTTTGTCCAAAAAAATAACAAATAATATCTCCCTTTTCACTTAGATTGTTGGTCTTACCAACTCAGGAACCTTCAGGGGTTCATGTACAACAAATTTGCTTATTAAGATCAATCATAATATTATGACCAAAAATGCATAGTTTGCGATTCTATAAAAGACATACAGATTTTTTTATATTGTCTCGTATAAATAATAAAAACGTGGTATTATAAAAATAAATATTTTTCAAAATAAAATGTCAATTTAAAAAAAAAAAAAAATTTCCGCGCCAGGATTTGAACCCCGATCTCCTGAGTGAAACGTAGGAGCCAAGTAAGCAAGTCTATTGAATGTTCTGAGTAACGTATATAAATATTTGACATTTAAGCTGTAGCGTTGATCCATCAACTTTCATGTTTCATCTTTTCTTGACTAAAATCCCCGGTTTTGGTCCAGCTGACACATCATTTGTTAATAAGCTTTGGAACACCTACCTAAATAATAAGAAACCAGCCATGCTAAAATGCTCCGGTCAAATTTGACACTACCTCCCTGGCTATTATAATAGAAATATGCGAAGTTAGTGAAAATGAATTTAATAGAAACAATTTATTCATTATGTTTGTTCTCAGTTATCATTATTTTTTAGTTCAGATCATCATACTGTGTTTATTGCTATCTTTTTTATTCTGGCGATCAGCTGTTCTACCACATTTTTTTGTATTTGATTGTTTTCTGTTTCTTATTTTCCACGTTCCACATATTCCTAGTTGTGCGAAGTCATGAGCTGATTTCAGTTCAATATGTTTTACTGGACGGGGTCGGGTTCGCTCCCAATGGTAAGAATTTTACCTGAACTAAAAAAGGTAGAGTCCGAATTGGCTCCCATAGACAAAATTTATTTTACCTAAACATGTCGAAAATATCACCCAGCGTTGTCACTTCTTTCAAATTTTCTCTTTTTGTTAGAAACAGGTACCTTCCTAGAAATATCTATGGGAAAGGAGGAAGACCTAACCCTTCGGTCCTAACTCAACTTTCGGGTATTAGAGTGTAGAGCGCAAACCGGCCGATTTCAGGTAAGAGCGCAAAACGGTCGAGCGCATACCGGCCGACACCGATAATTTGTGTTAAAATTGCCACATATGCCAATGTTGAACTAAAACAAACTCTAAAAGTATTTGTCTAAAAGTATAATTTTCCTATAAAAAGTCTATATCACTATGTAAATTTCCTAAGCAGTATAAATATTACACGATTTGGCAACAATGTCTAATGTTTCCGCGATTATATGAGAGCCTACCCGCATTCATGCGGGAGCCAATTCGTACCCTTCTAAAATATACCTGAACGAAGCGGAGCGAACTCGACTTCACCCGTTTTACTGCATCTTAACTTTACACCAAATAATTTCTCAAAGATCACGATCGGTTTTATACTGATATTGATTACTATAAAGTATCACATCGGCTTTATACGATCTATTTTCTTCTGATTACTTAAATTTTCTTGTAGTCGTACTAATTCAGATACAATAATAATAATAAAAAAAGAATAAATTAATGAGCTAGGCTAGAGTATACAGGCAGATATTCAATTCAAGTACATCTTCAAATTTATTTAGATCATACCATTGTTTTCTTTTTTCCTGAAATAATGTTTTATAGCCAAAACGTGTGATCAAACATACACAGTATTTTCTATAACAATTAGAATTACATGCTATGTCATGAATTACTCTCGTCTAGATTAACAAGAGAAATAAAAATATTACTGAAACCAGGTCGGTTTCCCATTGTTTAGACTTGCCTAAATGATTGCACACTGTACATTTTCACAGGGCAAATGAATAGAGAGTGGATGACAAATGATTTCCTAAACAAAATACATCAGTTTTAATAGCCATTATCAATTTTACACGAATTTTTTATCGTACAGTTTGTTTCCAACAACTTAATAGTGGGTGTGAGCTAAAACGCTGTGAGCTCGTACGTAGAGGGGATATTTATAAATTCGCGAGCGCCAGTAGTGACAAGTCTGTAAACGTTTACTGGAAATTTCACATAAATGTCAAAGTGATTAATTTAAAATTAAAAGCATTAATTATAACAAATATTAGTTGGTCAAAGCTGTGGTATATATTTTTACCTTAAATATACTTACGTTTTAAATACTGAATTTACGTTTTTTTTAATGTTCCGTAATATGTAATTATAAATTAATCTATTAATCTTAGCGCCATCTACACGATAATTGTGAAAGTATCCGAAGTAAGAAATTAATATTTCATCAATAGAACGTCAAAAGGATTAGCAAAATCTTAAAAAATCTATTACAATTTAATTACTTTTTAGCGTTGTAAATATTAAGCGATAACAGTTAAATAGTAAATTTAAAAATTACCAGTGAAAGTTGAATTAGTAATCCGCTAGGAGCGACACCAGCGAAGCTCAGAGCGTATATAGTAGGGTGGGTCGAAAAAAAAATAATGTTTCATTTTTTAATCGCTATACCGCGGAAAACTTGCCTTTGGGGTATATAAGTAAAATGCAAAGTAAAAGAAAGTTATATATTGAACCCCCAGCTAGCGCATCATACTTAAAATTTAGTTTTTTTCAGAAATCAAGACATTTTTCAATTACTTTTACAATATTTAGCCAATAATATTTGAACATGCTATAGTGAAAACTGTTTAGTTAATAGTTTAAAAAATAGGAAATAAATTTGAAACAAACTATTGCCCGATTTCACCAACGATACCTAAACAGTTGCCTTATTAAGTAATTCTTATCGATAGGAGCTTCCTAAGTCAATACTTAAAAACAATAGCGTTTCATAACTAAAAGAACTGCTTATCTAGGAAATTCTTTCCTAGGTATTAATTCGGGTACGTTTGAAATATTTTTGATAAATAAAAAGAAGAATAAGATGACATTTCCTTACTTTTTCGATTATTTGTCATAATTGTTTGCCAATTTGGTTTTATTCAGTTTTGTACTGTTATAGTTATTTTATTTAGTAGTTAGTTATTTAGGGGAGTGCATTTAGATTTTCACTTCGGAAAAAATCAAACAAGATAAAACTTTTTGTAATTTCATTAAGAAATGTTTAATAAACAACATATCAAAAAGTTCTACTCGAGAAGTGGGTGCTTAATTTTTTATTAAACAAATGAACAGCGAAGTTAGATGTTTTTTTAAATAACTCCGAAAATATAATCTTTAGAAAAAAACTGACTTGACCATTGAAAAATTCAGAAAATTTTACAAAAAAAACCTTATATAAAGATTTTTATAAAATTAAATCTCTAGCTTCTGTAATTTTTTATTTATAACGCTAAAGTCACCCTTCTCACACACATTGGCGCACTGTAATCTAGCGTTGGAAGATGTGCACGGTTGAGTTTTTTTAATGTAATTCTTTAACTAATGGATCAAAAGAAATTTTACAAATTGGACATGAAAGAAGACAGAATAAGCTATCTTATAGTTGTAATAAAAAGAAATAAAATTTATGGACATAAGTACGGTGTGGGCGGAAAGTGAGCCTTATATGAATTTTGTTTAAAAATGATTTAAAAATGTGTAACTAATACAATTTTAATTATAAAACACTCAAATTTGCACAACTTACCTCTAAATCATCTTACTAAACGATGTTTCATTCAAAAAAAATCTCAAAAATTTAATTTAAATAATACGATGTCTCAAAAAATGTAATTTTTGAAAACTTCGTAGTTTTACAGAATTCCCACCATTTTAAGACGGTATTACTCAAGTTTGAATAAATCTAATACAATTTTTTTGCTATTTTTTGAAAGCTTGGGATGTAATCTTTAAATAACACTTAATTATTTTAGTTTAAAAGTGAAATAAACAATTTATTTTTGAGAAAACTAAGAAAGATAACAAAAATGTAATACAAAAACCGAAAATTACCAGCTGAAAAAATGTATATACAAAGTGATCAAAACTTTTTTCTGTAAAACTTACCTAAAATACATTTAATAATAAGCTTCAACAATAATAAATGTTCAACAAAAAAATATTTATTTAGCTCTTATACAGTATGTCTGCGTAACTTGGAACCTATTGATAACTTTTTTAATATCAGTTTTACGAAAAAAAGTTATTCTTTATAAAATACTCTGTATCGTATATAACGTAAGATGCAACCATCAAATATTAAATTTTGTTAATTTTGTAAGAGGTATGTCAAAAAATATGAATTTCACTCAAGAGTAAAGTACCTTTATATTACACAATATCGAAAATTTTTAATTTTTATAAAAAAAAGTTGTTTGGAATTAAAAACTATGTTCCAATATGTAATTATATCCTTCTAATTGAAAATTTGGTTTTTTTTAATATTCTTTCTAATATATTTTAATTTTTAATATTATTGTGAAAATTATTTGTTTATCTTTTTTTTTTAAGAATGAAATTATATATTTGTTTGATTGGATTCTACTTGTTTTTCATTTAAATATCCGCCATTTTGGATCCGCCATTTTAAAATTTAAATTTTTAATCTTTAATTCAGATTCAACAACCTGTTAAAAATAAAGACAATAAATGTTTTAGAAAAATATTCTTTTTTATGTTCTTTTTAGAAAATCCGCATTTTGGATCCGCCATTTTATAGTTTATAATGTTAGCATTTAAGTAAGGCTTATCAAAGCTCTCAAAAATAAAAATATGTAGAAATAAATACATTTTGTAAAGAAATTATGATTTTACAACTATTTTTTAAGTTATCTGCCATTTTGGATCTGCCATTTTATAATTTAAATTATCAAAATTTGATTCAGGTTCAGCAACCTCTCAAAAATATCCACATAAATGTAAACAAACACGTTTTATAAAAAAAATTCGGATTTTACAACTACTTTTTAAGGATTTTTGGGAAAAATCCGCCATTTTGAATCCGCCATTTTGAATTTGCAAATTGTAATGTCAGATTCGGGTTCAGCATAATCAAAACTAAAATAAAAACATTTTTTATCAAAATAAAATGTTGAATTCACCCATATTCTGAACATTATTTATACAAAACAATTGTTATTGTTTAAACAATTAATAAACAATTAGCGGCGAAATTTGTGAGTAGAACTTTTTACTTAATATATTTATAAACTAACAAAAAAAGTTTTAGAAAAATATAACCTTGTTTGATTTTTTCCGAAACATTGTATCTTTTCGTTCTAATTGCACTCCCCTAATTTGTGAATTAAGTTTGTATATAATAAATATAGTCTTGTATGTTGTTTGTATATGTACAGTGAAATGGAGGAAAAAAAGAGTTGTAAATTTCACATTGACAAAAAATTAAAGTTAGTTGAATTGTCATTAATGAAATAATTTTAAAATAAATAATATGTTGAAAATTGCTTTTTATTATTAATTTTTAATGACACACTTTTAGTGATATCATGAATGGGTTTGGACACACAACACTAGTTTGTTAGGTAGTAGGTAGACTACATAATTTTGTCAATAGACCTGTAAAAAACTCCAAATGATTTTCTATATTTTCCAACACATATTATATTATTAATATAAAAGATAATACAGTAGAGCGTCGATAATGCGAACCATGGCAATCCGAACGATCGCTAATCCGAACGCAAAAAAAATTATAAAATTAAAAAATATGATCACCGACCGAATTTTTGGATTTAATATGACAATATGGCAAAATATGACCGCGGATTTTTGTTTTGTTTATGCAGAAATATATACAATATTTTTGTTTATTATGCAGGTGTTTTATTCCTTGTAACTAAAACGTATGTACATAATATGTACTATGTTTATGAACTTTGTATGTATTTTGACCATATGTTCGATAATCCGAACAATTTGATAATCCGAACTACCCCTGTACCAATTAGTTCGGATTATCGACGCTCTACTGTACAAAATTACAACTAATATACCTAATATTACAGAATAACAGAAAAATTAAGGTAAGAAGCAAATTATTGATAAACGTCACAAGTACATTAGTCAAAATTGTAAAAATATAACCTAACTGTCAACGATAAGTAATACCTAAAGTTTAGGGAGATCGAAAACCGTATCCTAACGTAAGGTAATGCTTAAGCGGTTTAGGCGTGTGTGTGTGTGTGTGTGTGTGTGTGTGTGTGTGTGTGTGTGTGTGTGTGTGTGTGTGTGTGTGTGTGTGTGTGTGTGTGTGTGTGTGTGTGTGTGTGTGTGTGTGTGTGTGTGTGTGTGTGTGTGTGTGTGTGTGTGTGTGTGTGTGTGTGTGTGTGTGTGTGTGTGTGTGTGTGTGTGTGTGTGTGTGTGTGTGTGTGTGTGTGTGTGTGTGTGTGTGTGTGTGTGTGTGTGTGTGTGTGTGTGTGTGTGTGTGTGTGTGTGTGTGTGTGTGTGTGTGTGTGTGTGTGTGTGTGTGTGTGTGTGTGTGTGTGTGTGTGTGTGTGTGTGTGTGTGTGTGTGTGTGTGTGTGTGTGTGTGTGTGTGTGTGTGTGTGTGTGTGTGTGTGTGTGTGTGTGTGTGTGTGTGTGTGTGTGTGTGTGTGTGTGTGTGTGTGTGTGTGTGTGTGTGTGTGTGTGTGTGTGTGTGTGTGTGTGTGTGTGTGTGTGTGTGTGTGTGTGTGTGTGTGTGTGTGTGTGTGTGTGTGTGTGTGTGTGTGTGTGTGTGTGTGTGTGTGTGTGTGTGTGTGTGTGTGTGTGTGTGTGTGTGTGTGTGTGTGTGTGTGTGTGTGTGTGTGTGTGTGTGTGTGTGTGTGTGTGTGTGTGTGTGTGTGTGTGTGTGTGTGTGTGTGTGTGTGTGTGTGTGTGTGTGTGTGTGTGTGTGTGTGTGTGTGTGTGTGTGTGTGTGTGTGTGTGTGTGTGTGTGTGTGTGTGTGTGTGTGTGTGTGTGTGTGTGTGTGTGTGTGTGTGTGTGTGTGTGTGTGTGTGTGTGTGTGTGTGTGTGTGTGTGTGTGTGTGTGTGTGTGTGTGTGTGTGTGTGTGTGTGTGTGTGTGTGTGTGTGTGTGTGTGTGTGTGTGTGTGTGTGTGTGTGTGTGTGTGTGTGTGTGTGTGTGTGTGTGTGTGTGTGTGTGTGTGTGTGTGTGTGTGTGTGTGTGTGTGTGTGTGTGTGTGTGTGTGTGTGTGTGTGTGTGTGTGTGTGTGTGTGTGTGTGTGTGTGTGTGTGTGTGTGTGTGTGTGTGTGTGTGTGTGTGTGTGTGTGTGTGTGTGTGTGTGTGTGTGTGTGTGTGTGTGTGTGTGTGTGTGTGTGTGTGTGTGTGTGTGTGTGTGTGTGTGTGTGTGTGTGTGTGTGTGTGTGTGTGTGTGTGTGTGTGTGTGTGTGTGTGTGTGTGTGTGTGTGTGTGTGTGTGTGTGTGTGTGTGTGTGTGTGTGTGTGTGTGTGTGTGTGTGTGTGTGTGTGTGTGTGTGTGTGTGTGTGTGTGTGTGTGTGTGTGTGTGTGTGTGTGTGTGTGTGTGTGTGTGTGTGTGTGTGTGTGTGTGTGTGTGTGTGTGTGTGTGTGTGTGTGTGTGTGTGTGTGTGTGTGTGTGTGTGTGTGTGTGTGTGTGTGTGTGTGTGTGTGTGTGTGTGTGTGTGTGTGTGTGTGTGTGTGTGTGTGTGTGTGTGTGTGTGTGTGTGTGTGTGTGTGTGTGTGTGTGTGTGTGTGTGTGTGTGTGTGTGTGTGTGTGTGTGTGTGTGTGTGTGTGTGTGTGTGTGTGTGTGTGTGTGTGTGTGTGTGTGTGTGTGTGTGTGTGTGTGTGTGTGTGTGTGTGTGTGTGTGTGTGTGTGTGTGTGTGTGTGTGTGTGTGTGTGTGTGTGTGTGTGTGTGTGTGTGTGTGTGTGTGTGTGTGTGTGTGTGTGTGTGTGTGTGTGTGTGTGTGTGTGTGTGTGTGTGTGTGTGTGTGTGTGTGTGTGTGTGTGTGTGTGTGTGTGTGTGTGTGTGTGTGTGTGTGTGTGTGTGTGTGTGTGTGTGTGTGTGTGTGTGTGTGTGTTTGTATTACATTTATTATGGCATCATGTGTGTGCATTTTGCTACGTTATGGCATCTGCGAGCTTTGTGGCATCATACACGCGATGCCATAAAATTTTAAGTCGATTTTTAGCATCTACGGCATTATATTGTCACAGATGGCGTCATTTTAATATTTTGTAATATTTTGGTGTGTATGACGCCATAAGATGATATCGTTGTACATTCACACACATGTATTTGTTATGGCATCATTCTCGCTGCGTATATAGTGCTGCCCCCTACGATTAAAATAATATGTGCATGAAATAATTTACACTCCTTTGGAACATGATGCCATTAGGTACGAGCTATCAGAAGCTAGTGGTGTGTACCTAATTTGCGGAATTATATCGATTTATACTTTGTTAGTTTTTTGTTGTTGTTGTTGTGGCCGTTATAAAGATAATGTAGTGTGTGTGATGTTATCATGACAATGTACGTAAACTTCAAAAATATCACAGGTCAACCAGGGGCAACTGAAGCTCTAATATATTATATTCTCGAATGTTTTGGTTGTTGGTGCACTGAATGTGAATCTGGGGTCAAAATTGTTGTGTCACGTCGTTTTCGAGATATCCTAACCTTTATTGTATTATTTTTAATATCTCATTTTTGATAACTTTGAAATAAATGAAATATAAAATGAAAATACTGAAAGCCAAGGGTAAACTAATGAACTACACGCAACATAGAGTATTTAATTTTAGAATGTGACCTAACAGTAAAAAATATAGAAATACCTAAGTACAAAGAAACCTTAGGAAGATAGCAACAAATGAAAGACTAATGGAAAAAGGACAAAAATTGGCTATGGTTTCATAGTTATTGAAGGCATTAAATGGAAATGGAACCAAAAAACAAGCAGAATAGAAAAAGTAACAAACAATGCAGAACCAGCTAATTCATAAAACTAGCTGAAGAAAACCGTGACCAGACATCTCGTAACGCGACAATTCGTAACCGGACAAGTGGTAACGGACAACTCGTAACGGCGACAGTTCGTAACAGCGACACTTCATAACGGCGACAGTTCGTAACTATACAAGTTCGTAACGGACAATTCGTAAACGTCCAAATTGAATTATTCTGTTTATGTTTGTTAACGTGAAAACTAACTGTTATTACAGTTATAATTGAATGTTTATCAATTTAATGAATCAGTACCGGGATGAACATGTTTAATACATTTTATATTTCGTGTTTCAGAATAATATATTAAAAGTCCTTAATAACAAACAAATATTTAAATACATACAAACTTTTAACAATATTTTTAAAAGTTTATCCCTCTCATTGTTCTTTAAATTTACATATACCTAGACAAAGGACTAATGAAGTAATTAATGAAAGCTTTAAGCCGGCAACCGTCTTTAGACATTCCCAACTTTTTAAGTAAACATTTTGTAAAGGAAAACAACTTTTCTTCTTCTTCACTTGCCTTGTCCGTTGCGGACGTTGGCTATCATCATAGCAATTTTAATTTTGTTTGCGGCGTTTCTGAATAACTCGATCGATGTTAGTCCAAACCATTGGTGTAAGTTTTGAAGTCATGAGTGTCTTCTTCTTCCGGGTCCGCGTTTGCTTTCTATTTTACCCTGTATTATTAGTTGGAGTATATAATATTTATCATGTCTCACAATATGGCCGAGGTATTCAAGTTTCTGTTTCTTAATTGTGAAAGAGATTTCTTTTTGTTTTCCCATTCGGTGCAGTACCTCTACGTTTATGGTATGAGTCGTCCCGGATATTTTGAGGATACGTCGATACACCCACATTTCGAATGCCTCCAGCTTTCTCATTAATGTTTCCGTCAGTGTCCATACCTCTGCGCCATACAGCAAGACTGGAAATAAATAGCACTTTTGCAGCCATATTTTTAGTAGGAGAGATATGTCGGATCGGGTGAATATATTATTAATGTTGTTAAATGTTGCTCTGGCATTTCAATTCTAGATCGTATTTCGGTTGTTTGATCCCATTTGGAGTTGACGACTGTTCCAAGGTATATATACGAGTCAACGTGTTTAATTAGTTGGTTTTTTATTTTTAATTGTCTGGCAGGTTTTTGAATTTGGCTGACCAGCATCCATTTTGTTTTATTTATGTTGAGGTTAAGTCCTCTTTCTTCACTCGTTCTTTGTACAATCTCCATTAAGATACTGTGAAAAACAACACTTGTCCAAAAATTAAAATTTTGGCAAATCAAGAAAAACTTCCCAGACATCTGTTGTTTTCTATAGAAACATCCAAATGTTCTATGTAGTTTACTCCGGACATCATAGATTTTTACAAAACTAAATGTGTCGGATGGATAAAGAAACTACTATTCTATGAGAAGAATACATAAAATCGAATTTTCTTAAAATGGACATGTATTGTTTTTCAAATAAACGCTTCAATTTTAAAAATGTTTATTCTGATACTGATTTATTAAATTGATTATTTTTTTCACCCGTCAAATTCTGACGTTTTTGCTTTCTCAGCCAATCACCATGCGTCTTTCTAGCCAATCATTGAGTGTAATACTGATAAAACAGCCTCTTCCTTGATAAAACAGTCTCGTCCCTGATAAAACTTAAGGTAGCCTAAATTTCACATAATACGTACATACCTTAATTACGAACGATATTGGAAAATCTCATATTAGTTATAAAAATTGTGTTTTTAATAATTGTTCATTTTCGATTTAAACAGTTTTTTATGTATTAACAATATAATAAATAAATTCGTTCATTTCTAAATCATAAAATAATTTATCTATAACCTACTTAAGACATTGATCCTAGTTGTCTTAAAAATATTTCACAGATGCCCGTATTTACTAATAATACATATTGGTTCACAAAATAATCTTTTCAAATATCACTTGTCCTCTAAATTTTGCTTGATAAATTTAGAGGACTCGTGGTATTACCTTTGATAAACATAATTTCATTTATAACTGTTTAACAGTTAGTTTCAACGTTAACAAAAATAAGCAGAATAATTCAATTTGGACGTTACAAATTTGTATAGTTACGAACTGTCGCCGTTATGAAGTGTCGCCGATACGAACTGTCGCTATTACGAATTGTCCGTTACCATTTGTCCGGTTACGAACTGTCGCGTTACGAGATGTCATGGAACCGAAGAAAACACAAAGACGGAACGAGAAACAAAACAGGCACAGTACAGGGACATGAACAGATCTAAAGATAATAACACAAAAGGAAGGAAAAACAAAGTACAAGTTAAGCACAGAAAAAAACAAAACAATTCTGAAAATGGCATCATGGAAAGTAAGAGGTATAGATGGAAAGGCAATAGAACTGCGGGAAGAAACTAGAAATAAGAACATTGAAACAGTAGCTTTAACAGAGACAAAGAAGGAAGGAAGAGGATCAATAATATTAGAAAAAGGAATGTTACTAATATACAGTAAAGTGGTAGAAACGAAGAGAGCTCAGGCAAGAGTAGCGTGCATAATAAAGATGAATATTATCAACAAAGTAAAAAATTGGATATATTACAACGAACATATACTAAGAGTAGACGTAGATATGGATATAGAGGAAACCAATACAAAACTAATATATGCTATGGACCAGATGAAGACGAAACAAAAAACGAAAATAATGAGTTCTGGGATAAGTTCCCAGAAGTGATAAATATTTGTACCTACAGAGAAAATTATGATCACAGGAGACATGAACAGTAGAGTGGGAAAAGAAGCAGAAAAAGGGAACAATGTCATTGGACCTTATGGGGAGGAAAAAATAAACAAAACTGGAAATTACCACTCAAATTCTGTCTAGGTCTAGACAATAACCTGGTGATTATGAACACACACTTCCGGCATAAAAGTATACACAAGATCACAAGAAAAGTCAAATCAAGAGAAGAACAATCAATTGTGGACTATACTATAGTGCGAAAAGCAGAAGAACTGGATAAGAGACGTAAGGGTGAAAAGGTGTTATGAAATTGGCAGTGACCACTATATACTGGAAACCACATTCAAAAGCAAAAGAAAAGAAATAAAAAGGAATGAGAGCATAAACAGAAAACACAAAGAAATAATAAAAAAATTATAAACTAAGGGAAGAATCAACGAATCAACGAAAATAATATACACAGAGGAGCTAGAGAAAGAGATGGAAAATGAACACGAAACAACAGAAATAATAGAAGAAGAATGGGAAAGATTTAAAAATGCGATGATAAAATCAGCTAATGCAATATGTGGGACTACAAGAAACAATAACAGAGAGAAACGAACATCTTGGTGGAATGATGAAGTGAAAAGATAAATAAAAGAAAAGAAGAAATTATAAAAACAATACGTACAAGACAAAACACAAAAAAATATGAAAATTATAAGAGACAAAGAACAAAAATGAAAGAGATAGTGAAGGAAGAGGAAAAGAAAAGTTGGGAAAAATTCGAAAAAATAATGGAAAAAACAGCACAGAAACTGTAAAGTTATTTTATAGAACACTGAAGAACCTAAAAAGCAACAAAGAAACAAAGGTGAAACAAATAATGAACAAGGAAGGAACAATAATAAACGATAAAAAAATAATGGAAAGATGGAGGGAACACTTCGAGCTGATACTGAATGGAAAGCAAGGGAATACAATGGAAAAAGAAAGCCAGATCAATAGAGGGTCCATGAGAAACACGGAAAATCAAGAAACTTTAGAAAAAGAAGAACTGGAAGAAGCAATAAGAAAGATAAAGATTAGAGAAGTACCAGGAAGCGATGAAGTAGCACCAGAAATGATGAAATATATAGAAGTAAAAAAAAATTAATTTTTATAATTTGTTTAATTTGTTTTCATAAAAAAATTACTATGCATATA